>NC_052394.1:9148634-9206305 GCF_009389715.1 Phoenix dactylifera | reverse complement strand
CTACAATGCCCTAATCACTTAATACCAACTTCACCTATTGTCATATAAGCATGGGTTCTTCACATGCCTTATTTTGTGATGTATCAGCTGTTTAGTTTAACTGGGAAAAAAACTAGCAGTGGTCAGTGTTTGAGAAAACAGGAGACAAGGATACTTATGGACATTGGAAGAATGAAGATAATCAAACGAGTTAGCATTCATTTCCTAATAAAGTTAAAATACTGTTAATATCCCTTTATGTCTGGTGATGGCACTCCAGGATGGCACTGCCTATTTTTGTTGACAGAGCATCATTCCACACCTTTGCAATGTCACTCTAAAAAAATCATCAAAGGCATCTAGATGGCAAGGTAAGCTATATGAAGGTATTAGCTGAAGCACTAAATCTCCAACTCAGATGGTGCGAGTGGGCCCAAATCATGATTTTGCACAAAGATGAAATATCCATTAATATGGGATCAGAAGTATATCTCAAGGTCACCATTTCCCACCTTGTTCTCTCATTGCACTACTACTCTTCCTTCCCCCTCTCAATTCTATCCATCTTGACAAGAGCTACTTTTTAAATTGGAGGAACAGAATACTCTCATAAAGATAAGGGTTTCAGCATTTTTTTGCTAATATTACTCCATCCTTCCCTTCTGCCCCATTTCAGCTCCACCTTAATCAGAAAAGGAAAACATAAATAAGCTCCTAGCTGCATGAACATCACATAGTCATCCGAAAAATTATACTCTTTTAGCAAGTTCTATTCATTTTAAGAGAAAGCCAATATTTAATGCCTAATAAAAATCAAATCCAACATACATCGGCGGCGGCGGCGGCAACAACAGCTCAAAGTATGAATAGATTTTAAAATATAAGAAATCCTTCTACCAATGACAACACACAGCATGACTCTATAACCACCACCAAGCTGAAAATTTTCCTTCAATCAATGAACTAAAATAGCAAGCAAGCAAGCAACATCCCAATCATTAGTCATATACCATCTAAAATAACCCAAGGAAACAGATTAAAACCAGAAACTATAAAATAAGAGACAATCAGACAACCAAACAAGGAACTACATATAATCGCACTAAAATCGGAGATTTACAACAGAATATATGAAAAGAACGAGCACAGATTAACTAATAAAACGCTTTGATTTTGTACTCTACAGCCTCCAGGATCGCATCTTTCCCTCGGATCCAGAGCTTAAACGACTAAGAGAACATACGGATCGGCAAACTACCTGTGAGAAGATCCTGGTAGACGAGCATGGTTCCTCCAATGAACAATCCCTAACCCTAGGCGACAAAAAGATGAAGAGCCGGGGAAGGGCAAAGGAGGCGCGAGCTGAGAGGGAAGAAGTAATGCCGACAAGGATTATATAGGCGAGTGTTTGGGTGCGCCGTAGGGTTTCGCTGCGTCGGAGAGCACAGGTGCTTTAGTTTAACACTAACTCTTTCAAGGACCGTCCGATCAGTGAAATTAAGTGTGATGTGATCTTTCCGTAGATGCTCGCACTGTAAAACGTGCAAGCCAGGCTGCAAATTCTTATCGGATTCTTATAATTGAATAGGTGAGGTTCCAGCTTGACATAGGGATGTGGGCAGAGATGACGAGGCCAATCATACCCCAATAATTCTATATGACATAATTTTAAATTATTTTGACTTCTAAAATTGTTTTTAAATTTAATAATTTTAAGCTGATTCAAAAAAAATAGGGGAAATTAATCACCGGTACATTTATTGACCGTCTTTAACGTTTAATCCCTGTTGACTGGTTGTTTAACGATCAGTCCAGCCATATTTCAATACTTTATTATGAGACGAAAACGCCCCTAAGAATATTAAAATGCCCCTGCCCCTTTTGATCTCCCATTCCCAAAAGAAGAAGAAGAAACAGGGGCAGCCGCCACCGACCACGGCCCGTCCCCGCCCGAGCTCCCTCCCGCGGTCGCACCGGCGCCGTCTCGCTCCCTACCGAGCCCCATCCCGCGGCCCCGCACCTTCCGTGCCCCTTCCCTTCCTAATCTCCCGTTCTCAGAAGAAAAAGAAGAAGAAGAAGGCCCGGCCGCCGCCGACCACAGCTCGCCTCTGCCCGAGCTCCCTCCTGCGGCCGTCGCCGGCCCCTGCTCGCCCCCTCTCGCGGCCTCTTCCCTCCCGAGCCCCCTCCCATGGCCCGCCCCCCGTCCGAGCTCCCTCCCACGGCCCCCGCCCGAGCTCCCTCCCGCGGCCGCCGTCGGCCCCGGCTCGCCGTCGACGGCGGCCCCGCCCCCTCCAACGGCCGCCACGGCCCGGCCCCCTCTGGCGCCGGCGCTCGGCAGGAGGAGAAGAAAGAAGAAAGAAGAAAGAAGAAGAAGGGAAGAAGAGAAGAAAAAGAAAAGAAAAAAAGGAAAAGGAAAGAAAAAGAAGGAAAAAAAAAGAAAAAAATAAATAATTAAATAAATGCATAAATAAATAAATCAATAAATATAAATGGAACAAATAAAATAAATAAATAAAAATAAATAAATAAATAAATAATATATTCTATAATAAAATAAAATAATTATAAATAAATAAATAAAGTCGCCACGGCCGGGCCCTCTCCTGTGGCCCCCTTCTGCACCGCCATGGCCGGGCCCTCTCCCCCGGCCTCCGGTGGCGCCGGCCGGCGGGAGGAGAAGAAAGAAGAAGAAAGGAAGAAGAGAAAAAAAAGAAAAAGAAGGGAAAAAAGGAAAGAGAAGAAGAGAGGGAAAGAAAAAGAAGAAAAGGAAAGAAAAGAAGAAAAGGAAAAGAAGAAGAAAAAAGGAAAGAAAAAGAAGAAAAGGAAAAAAGAAAAAAAGAAAAGAAAAAGGAAGAAAAGGAAAGAAAAAGAAGAAAAAGGAAAGAAAGGAAAGAAAAGAAGAAAAGAAAAGAAAATGAAGAAAAGGAAAAAAAGAAAAAAAGAAAAGAAAAAAGAAGAAGAAAAAGGAAAGAAAAGAAGAGAAGGAAAGAAAAAGAAAAAGAAAAAGAAAAAAAGAAAAAGAAAAGAAAAGAAAGAAAAAAATAGAAGAAAAGAAAAGAAAAAGAAGATTCATGTATGTGCAGAGAATACTTAATTGTGTACAGAGAACATTTAACTGTGTGCATCACACACTTAAGTGTTCTCTGTACACAATTAAGTCTTCTCGCACACACTTAACTGTGTGATGCGTAGAACACTTAACTGTGTGCAGAGAAAATTTAAATGTGTGCATATAAGACTTAATTGTGTATAGAGAATATTTAACTTAACTGTGTGATGTATAGAATACTTAACTGTGTTGAGAGAAGATTTAAGTGTGTGCACAGAAGACTTAATTGTGTGTAGAGAAGGAAAGAAAAAGAAAAATAAAAGAAAAAAAAGAAGGAAAGAAAAAGAAAAAAAGAAGAAAAGGAAAGAAAAAGAGGAAAAAGGAAAGAAAAAGAAAAAAAGAAAAGAAAAAGAAGAAAAGGAAAAAAGAAAAAAAGAAAAGAAAAGAAAAAAAATTGTCGATTAACTGTGTGCAAAAAAGCAGAAAACTGTGTGCAAAAAGCACAAAACTGTGTTCGGGGGTAAATTTAGTGTGTGCCAACGTTAATTAAGTATGTTTCCAGGTTACATGCTCTAGGCTTACAACAATAAGTGTGTGCAAATGACACATATCTGTGTGCAGTAAACAATAAATTGTCTGCACAGAGCAGAATGCTTAACTTAACTGTGTGCACATGGCACATATCTGTGTGCAGTAATCGATAAACTGTGTGCAAAAAGCAGAAAACTGTGTGCAAAAAGCATAAAACTGTGTTCGGGAAATTGTGTGCATGGAGCAGAATGCTTAACTTAACTGTGTGCATATGGCACATATCTGTGTGCAGTAGTCGATTAACTGTGTGCAAAAAGCAGAAAACTGTGTGCAAAAAGCACAAAACTGTGTTCGGGGGTAAATTTAGTGTGTGCCAACGTTAATTAAGTATGTTTCTAGGTTAATTGAGTTTGTGCATGCTCTAGGCTTACAACAATAAGTGTGTGCAAATGACACATATCTGTGTACAGTAAACAATAAATTGTGTGCACAGAGCAGAATGCTGAACTTAACTGTGTGCACATGGCAAATATCTGTGTGCAGTAATCGATAAACTGTGTGCAAAAAGCAGAAAACTGTGCAAAAAGCATAAAACTGTGTTCGGGTAATTGTGTGCACAGAGCAGAATGCTTAACTTAACTGTGTGCACATGGCACATATCTGTGTGCAGTAGTCGATTAACTGTGTGCAAAAAGCAGAAAACTGTGTGCAAAAAGCACAAAACTGTGTTCGGGGGTAAATTTAGTGTGTGCCAACGTTAATTAAGTATGTTTCCAGGTTAATTGAGTTTGTGCCATGCTCTAGGCTTACAACAATAAGTGTGTGCAAATGACACATATCTGTGTGCAGTAAACAATAAATTGTGTGCACAGAGCAGAATGCTTAACTTAATTGTGTGCACATGGCACATATCTCTGTGCAGTAATCGATAAACTGTGTGCAAAAAGCAGAAAACTGTGCAAAAAGCATAAAACTGTGTTCGGGTAATTGTGTGCACAGAGCAGAATGCTTAACTTAACTGTGTGCACATGGCACATATCTGTGTGCAGTAGTCGATTAACTGTGTGCAAAAAGCAGAAAACTGTGTGCAAAAAACACAAAACTGTGTTCGGGGGGTAAATTTAGTGTGTGCCAACATTAATTAAGTATGTTTCCAGGTTAATGAGTTTGTGCCATGCTCTAGGCTTACAACAATAAGTGTGTGCAAATGACACATATCTGTGTGCAGTAAACAATAAATTGTGTGCACAGAGCAGAATGCTTAACTTAACTGTGTGCACATGGCACATATCTCTGTGCAGTAATCGATAAAACTGTGTGCAAAAAGCAGAAAACTGTGCAAAAAGCATAAAACTGTGTTCGGGTAATTGTGTGCACAGAGCAGAATGCTTAACTTAACTGTGTGCACATGGCACATATCTGTGTGCAGTAGTCGATTAACTGTGTGCAAAAAGCAGAAAACTGTGTGCAAAAAGCACAAAACTGTGTTCGGGGGTAAATTTAGTGTGTGCCAACGTTAATTAAGTATGTTTCCAGGTTAATTGAGTTTGTGCCATGCTCTAGGCTTACAACAATAAGTGTGTGCAAATGACACATATCTGTGTGCAGTAAACAATAAATTGTCTGCACAGAGCAGAATGCTTAACTTAACTGTGTGCACATGGCACATATCTCTGTGCAGTAATCGATAAACTGTGTGCAAAAAGCAGAAAACTGTGCAAAAAGCATAAAACTGTGTTCGGGTAATTGTGTGCACAGAGCAAGAATGCTTAACTTAACTGTGTGCACATGGCACATATCTGTGTGCAGTAGTCGATTAACTGTGTGCAAAAAGCAGAAAACTGTGTGCAAAAAGCACAAAACTGTGTTCGGGGGTAAATTTAGTGTGTGCCAACGTTAATTAAGTATGTTTCCAGGTTAATTGAGTTTGTGCCATGCTCTAGGCTTACAACAATAAGTGTGTGCAAATGACACATATCTGTGTGCAGTAAACAATAAATTGTCTGCACAGAGCAGAATGCTTAACTTAACTGTGTGCACATGGCACATATCTCTGTGCAGTAATCGATAAACTGTGTGCAAAAAGCAGAAAACTGTGCAAAAAGCATAAAACTGTGTTCGAGTAATTGTGTGCACAGAGCAGAATGCTTAACTTAACTGTGTGCACATGGCACATATCTGTGTGCAGTAGTCGATTAACTGTGTGCAAAAAGCAGAAAACTGTGTGCAAAAAGCACAAAACTGTGTTCGGGGGGTAAATTTAGTGTGTGCCAACGTTAATTAAGTATGTTTCCAAGTTAATTGAGTTTGTGCCATGCTCTAGGCTTACAACAATAAGTGTGTGCAAATGACACATATCTGTGTGCAGTAAACAATAAATTGTGTGCACAGAGCAGAATGCTTAACTTAACTGTGTGCACATGGCACATATCTCTGTGCAGTAATCGATAAACTGTGTGCAAAAAGCAGAAAACTGTGCAAAAAGCATAAAACTGTGTTCGGGTAATTGTGTGCACAGAGCAGAATGCTTAACTTAACTGTGTGCACATGGCACATATCTGTGTACAGTAGTCGATTAACTGTGTGCAAAAAGCAGAAAACTGTGTGCAAAAAGCACAAAACTGTGTTCGGGGGTAAATTTAGTGTGTGCCAACGTTAATTAAGTATGTTTCCAGGTTAATTGAGTTTGTGCCATGCTCTAGGCTTACAACAATAAGTGTGTGCAAATGACACATATCTGTGTGCAGTAAACAATAAATTGTCTGCACAGAGCAGAATGCTTAACTTAACTGTGTGCACATGGCACATATCTCTGTGCAGTAATCGATAAACTGTGTGCAAAAAGCAGAAAACTGTGCAAAAAGCATAAAACTGTGTTCGGGTAATTGTGTGCACAGAGCAGAATGCTTAACTTAACTGTGTGCACATGGCACATATCTGTGTGCAGTAGTCGATTAACTGTGTGCAAAAAGCAGAAAACTGTGTGCAAAAAGCACAAAACTGTGTTCGGGGGTAAATTTAGTGTGTGCCAACGTTAATTAAGTATATTTCCAGGTTAATTGAGTTTGTGCCATGCTCTAGGCTTACAACAATAAGTGTGTGCAAATGACACATATCTGTGTGCAGTAAACAATAAATTGTGTGCACAGAGCAGAATGCTTAACTTAACTGTGTGCACATGGCACATATCTCTGTGCAGTAATCGATAAACTGTGTGCAAAAAGCAGAAAACTGTGCAAAAAGCATAAAACTGTGTTCGGGTAATTGTGTGCACAGAGCAGAATGCTTAACTTAACTGTGTGCACATGGCACATATCTGTGTGCAGTAGTCGATTAACTGTGTGCAAAAAGCAGAAAACTGTGTGCAAAAAGCACAAAACTGTGTTCGGGGGTAAATTTAGTGTGTGCCAACGTTAATTAAGTATGTTCGGAGGTAAATTTAGTGTGTGCCAACGTTAATTAAGTATGTTTCCAGGTTAACTGAGTTTGTGCCATGCTCTAGGCTTACAACAATAAGTGTGTGCAAATGACACATATCTGTGTGCAGTAAACAATAAATTGTGTGCACAGAGCAGAATGCTGAACTTAACTGAGTTTTCTGCTTTTTGTAGAAATAATCCTTTTCTTCTTTTTCTTTTCTTTTTCTTCTTTCTTTCCTTTTTCTTCTTTTTCTTTCATTTTCTTCCTTTTTCTTTTCTTTTTTTCTTTTCTTTCTTTTTCTTCTTTTCTTTCTTTTTTTTCTTCTTCTTTCCTTTTCTTCTTTTTCTTTCCTTTTTTTCTTTTTCTTTCCCTCTCTTCTTTTTCTTTCCTTTTCTTCTGTTTTTTTTCTTTTCTTTTCTTTTTTTTTCTTCTTTTCTTTTTTCTTTTCCTTTCCTTTTCTTCTTTTTTCTTTTTCTTTCTTTTTCTTCCTTTTTCTTTATTTATTTATTTATTTATAATTATATTATTTTATTAGAATATATTATTTATTTATTTATTTTATTTATTTGTTTATTTATATTTATTGATTTATTTATTTATGCATTTATTTAATTATTTATTTTTTTTTCTTTTTTTTCTTTCTTTTTCTTTCCTTTTCTTTTTTTTTTCTTTTTCTTCTCTTCTTCCCTTCTTCTTCTTTCTTCTTTCTTCTCCTCCCGCGAGCCGGCGGCGCCGGAGGGGGCCGGGCCGTGGCGGCCGTTGGAGGGGGCGGGGCCGCCGTCGACGGCGAGCCGGGGCCGACGGCGGCCGCGGGAGGGAGCTCGGGCGGGGGCCGTGGGAGGGGCGAGGCCGCAGGAGGGGGCTAGGGAGGGGGCGAGCAGGGGCCGGCCGCGGCCGCAGGAGGGAGCTCGGGCGGAGGCGCGCCATGGTCGGCGGCGGCCGGGCCTTCTTCTTCTTCTTTTTCTGCTGAGATCGAAAGATTAGGAGGGGAAGGGGCACGGGAGGTGGCGGAGCCACGGGATGGGGCTCGGTAGGAAGCGAGACGGCGCCGGTGGCAGCCACGGGAGGGAGCTCGGGCGGGGATGGGCCGTGGTCGGTGGCGGCTGCCCCTGTTTCTTCTTCTTCTTCTTCTGGGAATGGGAGATCAAAAGGGTTAGGGGCATTTTCGGTATTTTTTGAAAAAACAAAAGGGGCTGAAGGACCGGGAATTAAACTTAATAGAGATAATGGACGAAAAATTTTAAGACCGGTCAACGGGGACTTTTTGTTATAGCGTGGTCTAAAAGAGGGTGGGTGATTAATTTCCCCTATTTTATTTTATTAGAATATATTATTTATTTATTTTATTTATTTATTTGTTTATTTATATTTATTGATTTATTTATTTATGCATTTATTTAATTATTTATTTTTTTTTCTTTTTTTTCTTTCTTTTTCTTTCCTTTTCTTTTTTTTTTCTTTTTCTTCTCTTCTTCCCTTCTTCTTCTTTCTTCTTTCTTCTCCTCCTGCGAGCCGGCGGCGCCGGAGGGGGCCGGGCCGTGGCGGCCGTTGGAGGGGGCGGGGCCGCCGTCGACGGCGAGCCGGGGCCGACGGCGGCCGCGGGAGGGAGCTCGGGCGGGGGCCGTGGGAGGGGGCGAGGCCGCAGGAGGGGGCTAGGGAGGGGGCGAGTAGGGGCCGGCCGCGGCCGCAGGAGGGAGCTCGGGCGGAGGCGCGCCATGGTCGGCGGCGGCCGGGCCTTCTTCTTCTTCTTTTTCTGCTGAGATCGAAAGATTAGGAGGGGAAGGGGCACGGGAGGTGGCGGAGCCGCGGGATGGGGCTCGGTAGGAAGCGAGACGGCGCCGGTGGCAGCCACGGGAGGGAGCTCGGGCGGGGATGGGCCGTGGTCGGTGGCGGCTGCCCCTGTTTCTTCTTCTTCTTCTTCTGGGAATGGGAGATCAAAAGGGGTAGGGGCATTTTCGGTATTTTTTGAAAAAACAAAAGGGGCTGAAGGACCGGGAATTAAACTTAATAGAGATAATGGACGAAAAATTTTAAGACCGGTCAACGGGGACTTTTTGTTATAGCGTGGTCTAAAAGAGGGTGGGTGATTAATTTCCCCAAAAAAATAACTTAATAAAAAAATTAATATATTAATATACCATCAATATGGGAAACACATTGTTGCCGTCCAACTTCTATTCATGCCCTCCTACGTAACCCTATCAAACAAGTTTATTTAGACTTCTCAGTAGGTTGATATCATAATGCATCAATATGCATATATTGTGTAAATTCTCAAGTATTTTTTTTTCGAAAAACTAAAATGGAAAGAAAAGAACAGCAAGAATGAACAAGATGGGCCTACAACCCCATTACAATAAACTATCTGATTTCTTTAGAAGAAGATCAAAATTGTCGATCTAATCCTAAAGAAGAAAAAAAATCTTTAAACCCATTCAGCTCTAATCTCTTAAAATAATATTAGAAAATAGAAAAACTAGTAAAAGTAGGGTCCATGATCCATTCTCTTTCGTTAGTGATGATAAAACTAAATTATGATACCTTTATTTGTATTAAAGATGTCCATCCTTATAAATTCTAGGTTGGAATTCTCTTTTAGGATGTATTTGAATGATTGGGCTGAAAATACTATTTAGTGGCTCAATCCACGAATCCCATAGAATTTTTAGTCCAATCATCGCCCTTAGTTCAAAGATGTTACATATTTTTTTCCAAAAAAAATATGTGTAGTGTAAATAGTCATAAAAAATCTAAAATCTTACATGTTGGGGATCTCAACTTTTATATTAACTTTTATTTTTAGTTGACTTGCTAATTTTTCTTAGATTGAGGAATATGTACAGCCGAGGTTTTTCCTAAAAAGAAAATTTTTATTTTGATTGGCTTGTTTTGAGGCATAAATGATGAAAATTTTCCTTTGATTGCTTGGTGCACTAGATCCTTCATGGATAGACATCATATTGTGCGTCTCAAAAAGTTACTCAATTTCATAAACAATATCACTAAATCGGACATCATATGGGCAAGTTAGGACTTTCAGAAATTTAATGCACAACTTGGCTTTCCTATGTGGCGAACCTCGCTCTTAAACCCTATGGCTAGTCGGATCCGATGATCCTCTTGGATTAACTGCTAACACTCTTAGGTGGGCAGAAGTTGTGCTAGAGGTTTAGAGATTAGGGAACAGCTACCATAACTAAGCTAGGGTTAAAATTTGTAATTGATAAAAACACTTTGATTGCATTCTCTAGGCATGCCATCTCACTGTTAGAGCAAGCTAACCCTAAGATTTCCTCAGAAGTTTGATAATCTTTTCCTTCTCTATTTCATACATAATGATAATAAGGATGAAAGCCTAGCTTTGCAACTGATCGATCTCTAGAGCTTGCCCTAAATACCTGTTGGGATCAAACCGAATCAACCTTCAAGATTATAGACTGATCTAAACACACAGACTTCAATGAACAAAACAGAAATAGAATCAAGTTATCAAACCAGGCAAGAACACGATTTTATGTGGTTCAAGTTCATAAAGAACCCTACATCCACGGGACTCAGCCACTAAGCAATTACCATACAAAACAAGATTACACCCTTAAGGAGAAAGTTATTCTCACAGCCTCACGATACAAGATTTCACTCTCTAGACTTAGCACCAAAGCAAAACTTCTCAAGACACTTCATAAATTCCAGTACACCCAATGTTCTCACTATCTTTTTTCTGAAGCAAATAATAGAATAACTAACTAACAGCTTTAGGTGCCAAGTCAGTAACTAACCAGAAAAGAGTTATAAACTAACTAACTAAAAAAATGATTACAACTAACTCTGTTTGTGAACCACAACTCACAAACCTCCACCTTGGTTTACAAACAAGTGATTTTCTGCTGTAGTTGCTTCCATGTCCTTATTCATCTTTATCAACCGACTTCAATCTGGACCAAAGTAATGCTTAAACTTGGCCAACGAAACAACCTTAGTTGCCATATCTACAAAATTATCCTCTGTAGATACCTTTTTCAAACTGATCAATCCGCTGCTCACAATATCTCTGATAAAATGGTGTCTTATATCTACATGCTTGGTTCTTTCATGATATACTGGATTCTTGCAGAGTTGAAGAGCACTCTGACTATCAGTACATAGTATTGCAGAAGAACCTATCACCCCAAGTTCCTTAACTAAACCCTGTAAACATAAAACTTCTTTCACAGCTTTTGTAGCAGTAATATATTCTACTTCTGTTGTAGACAAAGCCACAATAGATTGCAACTATGATTTCCAGCTCACAGATCCTCCACAGATGGTAAAAATATATCCAGTAGAAGATCTTCTCTTGTCCACATCCCCAGCATAATCTGAGTCAATGTACCCTAGAATACCTTCCACACTATTAGCTCTACCAAACCTCAATCCCACATTCACTGTACCTTTAAGGTATCTTAGTAACCATTTCACCCCTCTCCAATGCTCATGACCTAGATTTTTCATATACCTGCTAAGTACACTGATAGAATAAGCAATGTCAGGCCTCGAGCATACCATAGCATACATCATTGAACTAATAGTATTAGTATAGGGGATTTTAACCATTTGTTCCATCTCTTCATCAGTTCAGGACATTGAGTCACAAAAAATCTGAAGTGACCTGCTAAGGGCACACCAACAGGTTTAGACTCTTGCATAGAGAACCGTTTCAAAACCTTCTCTAGATAACTCTTTTGAGACAAAAATAGCTCCTTCTTATCGCTTTTTCTCTTGATCTCCATACCTAAAATTCATCTTACAGCCCCAAGGTCCTTGATGTCAAATTCTAAACTCAGCAGACCCTTTAGCTTTTGAATCTCAAGTTTCTCTTTGCAAGCTAGCAACATTTTATCTACATAGATTAATAAACATATCAAGTTGCCACTTTCAAGTCTTTTGAAATAGAAACACCCATCATAACTGCATCTCTTGAAACCAATCTTAATGACAAAGCCATCGAATTTCTTATACCATTGTCTAGGGACTACTTCAGTCCATATAAGGACTTTTTAAGTAGGCACACTAAATCCTCTTTGCCTGGTTCCTTGAAACCTTCTGGTTGTGACATGTATATCTTTTCTTCAAGATCTCCATGTAAGAAAGCTGTTTTGACATCAAGTTGCTCCAACTCCAAGTCATACTGCGCAACCAAAGCCATTAAAATTCTGATTGAGATATGCTTGACTACAGGAGATAATATCTCATTATAGTCAACCTCTTCCTTTTGTGTACAGCCCTTAGCAACAAGCCTGACTTTAAATCTCATTGGATCAATAGCTGTTGCACCTTCCTTCTTCTTATACACCCACTTGCAGCCCACAATTTTTTGGTTTTCTGGTTTCTTACCAAAATCTATGTCTGATTCTTATTCAGAGATTCCAACTCTTCAATCATAGCTACAATCCATTTCTTGGACTCTTTACTTTCAACAGCATCCTTGTAAGAAGTTGGCTCTTGTTCTTCAATCTCTGAGGCAGTCATAAGGGCATAAGAGATCAAATCTGCAAAACCATATCTAACAGGTGGTTTTATAGCCCTCTTAGTTCTATCTCTAGATAATTGGTAGTTCAAGACTGATCTTGATCCATCTGCTCTCAACTCCACCTGATCCTGTGCTCCAGCTGAACTAAATTCTATGGTTCCTTGGTTATTGGGTGGATCTTCAGTAACACCAGGTTGAGATACTTGGTGCTCGTAGTCAATTTAGGATGGAAACTCCACCTCAAACTCAAAATACTCCTTGTCTGGTGAGGACATACTCCTCTCTGTACTTTTAGCCTCATTACCTGCATTGTTAGTCCTCAAACAAAGCATTTCATTTTCATTAAAGATTACATATCTACTAATAATGATCTTAACCCCAGGAGCATCTTTCACCTATAATCTGTACCCTGTAACACCTTCTGGGTACCCTAAGAACACACATTTTAGAGATCTAGGCTCAAGCTTTCCTTCACTTTGGTGTACATAAGCTGTACAACCAAAAACTTTGAGATTTCTATAATTTGTCATTAATTTGTCAGATATCTTTGCGGTATTTTGGACAATACCGGGCTTGTAGCAAGCTGTTTCTGTAGCTGGAATTATGGATTTGAGCTTGAAAAAATATTGGTGCTTGAATAGAATCAGAAACATAATTAAATTGAGATTTGTATATGAGTTGATGGCATCTTAACTTGTTAAAAGGGCTCTTATATTTTTAAAATGCTGTGCTTGGGGTAGAACAAAAGTTTTGACTGTTTGTGTTAAATTTAGCATAATGCCAAAACAAAGGCATGCGGAAGAATATTGTTGGGCATGGTACAAGACAGATATGTCAAATAGTGTATGCACTTTTGTTATGATTATTATTTTAGAGACCTATTTGCATGACAAAATTATATTTAAAACTAAGGATGAGTAAACTAAACAAAAAAGAACATTTTTTATTAATATATCCCCTTTTATCTGATCTGACTTTTGACATGTTTTTCATTACTTTGTTATCATTTGTCCTATGTAAAGTTTTTCTTTTAATTTTTTTAATTTATATTAGAGTGTAGATCAGTATAAGCTTCCACTCTTGGCGACCACAGCCAAAATCTTGACATCAAATGAGCCAAGAGATTCCACAGAGTGGCACTATGACATATGACTTGGCCATGTAAAATGCTTGTGGGAATTGTGTGCAGATGTGTTATGTTCGGATGGAATAGAATATATGTTTACATTTGCATTATTGGTGGAGAAGGAAAGCAAAAAAAATTTGTTTCTTCTTTGAATTATGAGATAAACACTGGTGTGAGAACCATTCCATGATCTAAGCATCAATCCTCTATAGTTTCAGCATCTCAAACCTATGAGGTTGGGGTTCCAATTATTAGTGTAGGAAATCAAAATATTATACTTATGGTTGGGGTTTCTTTTCCATATCCGATAGATGCTATACTTATTGGATATAACCCACCAATTCTTTTTTTTTTAAAAAAAGTTTTGTTCTGCAAGGCTTCCCCAAGTCTCTGTCAAAATGTTTAACAGACAAATGACTGAAAATGATTCTAGGCGTCAGGAAAAGATATGTTGTCCTGTCACAAGAATAACTGGTCTGAAAATAGAAGGGAAGAAGTGCATTGATAGCTCAAATGCCACTGCATGGAAACTGAAATAGCTTACTGAACATTTACATGCAACTAGATTGTAACTTTGCCCGCTGATTATAACTTATTAATCTCATAACTTTGAATTACTGAGCCATTTAGGGAGTGCACATCACGCCTAATCTGATTTGGCAGAAGGTAGCTGTGTGCATTGTCTTCTCGCTCTCCATTGTAGGCCAAAAGGGATAATCTGAAGCAGTCTCATTGCTGAGCATGAGATGTGCCATTTAGACCAGTCCTTTCTATGTTCATATCTTGCTTCTTCTTGAGGAAGTTGGAGTACCAAAAGGCAGAGAGCTTTGGAACCCTTTCACGCTTCTCATCATCAAAATCCACAAAGTAGAGCCCAAAGCGTGATCTATACCCAGCCAAGAGCTCAAATACATCTAAAAATGACCACACAAAGTATCCTCTCACATCTGATCCATTCCTGCAGAAATGAACAAGGTGCTTAAAAGGTTTACAACATAAGTTTTCCTACTTTTTGTTTTGGTGGCTTGTAGTGTATATCATCAAGACAGCAGCGTTACCTGACAGCATCTAGAGTGCTTCCAATGAAGCCACTCAAGAAATCTATCCTGGCAGTGTCATGGATTGTGTCGTTGAATATTCCTACTCCATAACCTGATGGCAAAAATGCATTGTTGCAGACATAGACATCAGACATTCAAGCATCACCTCAGACACTTAGGGTGGTTGACACATTCAAAAAGTATGGTTTATGAGGGTATAAAAACTTCAAAAAAAGGTTTTCCAGGACATATTTTAACAACTGTTTGATTTTTGAAAAGTTGAAGATTTTAGGAGGTGCCTCGTGACCTTGGAAGCAGACTGACCATTTTCTTGGATATAAATGGGAGGATTTCCATAGGCTTCTTTAAGATACTCCAACATATATTCCAGCCCTTGTGGATCTGCTGGTGCAGGAACTGGGATAAGCTGATTTAACACCTGAGTCAGCCACAAGAAGCAGTGAACTAGTAACCAGCATTCAATAAAGGAATCATTTGCACTTTTACCTGATCAGTGGGTGTTATATTCTTTGATACTGCAATGAGATATCAGCCATTGGTTAGAGTACAGTCCACATAGTCTCCATCAGCCTATTACCAATGCAAGGAAACCAAACCTGTGAATTTTGCAAAGATATCTGCATTGTAGTCTCGAAGATCTGTCCTGGAACCATTGGAGTTATCACTGACATATGCCGAAAAATAGTGATTCAGACCAACAAAGTCGAATGAACCCTTCACTTGTTTGGACTGGTATTTGTTGAAGGATGGTAGCCTTGAACCAGCGTTTTTCTTCATGACCTCAGGGTAGTCTCCAAATACTAGGGGATTTATGATCCTGAAGTGGATGCTAGGAGGTCAGCTGCTTATATCCATATCAGTGTGGGTACTATACATGCTATTCCCTTACCAGCCTATCATGAAGTCTAATGATCTTTGGGCTGCTTGAACATCTGCTGTGGAGTTTGTAAATGCATAAGCCCAGAAAGTATACACATTCAAGCCTATCCAGCCATTTTGCATAACCTGAATTTAAGGATGTCAGCAGCATTGCCTCCCTTCTTTCTTGATCTAAAGCATGCAGTTTTAATGAAATTTGATAGACTATTATGTGGATATTGTTCAAATAAAATGATAGTGTTGTCAAGAAGAACTGAGTAAAACTACATAGTGCTGTATGCATGAACTGAAAATTCTTCATAAATATTGACTTTGAACTAGGATAGAAAGGAAGGAACCTCACTCAGAATCTGTGAGAACAAAATTCATAGAAGCTAATGCTATAAGGATGTTTTGTGCAGTGGGTTTGAATGGCAAGGAATGAAAACTAAAAGCTAACCAAATTACTAGGCTCTTAAAGTTCGTTAGTCATAGTTATAGGCAGAATAAAAGTTATAGGTTAATGGTCATATTTAGCCTTGCATTTCAAGGTGTTTAACAAGTAGATGTCTTCAATTTTTGTTATGATACATTACTCTAGGTTAAATACAACATTTCAATGACTTGCTTGTGGCGTTTTCGATGCTGTACCAAATTTGGTATCATTAGAGTAGAGCATTTTCCTGGAGAGATTATGACCTGAACAAAACATTCTTTAGATAATCAATGAAGAGATGAGAGCCATCCCGTTTTAAATTTGTAGTCACTAATATCTTTTGAACATTCTGTTAGACTATAATAGGTGAATGAGAAAATAGGCTGCAAAATGACCCACTTGAAAGGGTGCTTCTTAGAAGAGGTATGTCTCTTCAAAAGAGTTGCATCTTTTCATTGCATCTTTGTATGATGCATCTTTTCATTTAAAAGACATGACTATTAGCATGAAAGACATAACTATTTGTAGGGATGTGTCTATTCATTTGAATAGAAAAGATATGTCTCTTCACTTGGTGTCTATTCTGAAAAGTCACCATGAACTCTATAAATAGAGCCTTCCTCCAACCATTCTAAACACCGAATTTTTCCAATTCATCTAGTTCTCTCATTCTAGAGTTCTTAGAGAGCATAAGTGAGTTCATTCAAAGAGAGTACAAAAACTCAGTTTTTGGTTCGCCGTACAAACAAATTGGTGTGCTCATTTTGTTTGTGAAGATCATTGTATCCTGGGAGACAGACGCTCACGAGATCCAAAGCACCTGTGTGGAGGGCGAAATCTGTCTTAAGGACATAGTGTCAAACACTAGCCTTGATCTAACATAGTTGATTCTTCATTTGAGGTCAGATTTATTTATTCATATATTTATTATTCAATTTATTTTATAAATTCACAATACACGCAAACAACAATCTTAAGACAGATTTACACTTTTTATATTGTGTATATTGTGATTTTGTATTTATTTAATTATTTGCAAATAGTTTTATATATACACTTTATAATTCTATTTGCAAAATTTGTTCATTGTTGGTTTGCATTAACTTGACAAACTAAATTTTGATATTACTCATTCTAATTTGAGATTATTCATTTATTTAGTAATTAGAGATGGCTTTAAGTTCAAGCAATGTGGTGCCTACCGCCATTCCCATTGCCTCACATGTGAGCCATGGAGAGAAGCCCGAAAAGTTCAATGGGAACGATTTCAAGAGATGGCAACAAAATATGTTGTTCTATCTCACTACGTTGAATCTTGTGAAGGTTCTTCGTGAAGAAGCTCCTATTCCTGCCGAGGGTGAAGAGAATGCTCAAACTATGGCTACTGTAGAAGCATGGAAGCATTCTGACTTTCTATGCAAAAACTACATTCTCAATGGATTGGACAATACATTATATAATGTGTATCGTCCTCTCAAGTCGGCAAAGGAACTATGGGAATCCTTGGACAAGAAGTACAAAACGGAAGATGCTGGAACAAAGAAGTTCATTGTGGGCAAATTCTTAGACTACAAAATGGTCGACTCCAAGGATGTCATAAGTCAAGTTCAAGATCTCCAAGTGATCATCCCTGACATTCATGCTGAAGGGATGATACTAAGTGAGTCTTTTCAAGTGGCTGCAATTATTGAAAAATTACCACCACTTTGGAAGGATTTCAAAAATTATCTCAAGCATAAGCGCAAGGAGATGAAACTTGAAGACTTGATTGTTAGATTGAGAATTGAAGAAGACAATCAAAATTCTGAGAAAAAGGTTGGAAACCATTTCATGGAGTCCAAGGCTCATGTGGTGGAAGAGGGACACAAGACCAACAAAAGAAAAAGAAAGAATAATGATCAACAAGATACCAAGAGTGGCAATAGAAAGAGGTTCAAGGAAAATTGCTATGTGTGCAACAAACCTGGCCATCGTGCTAAGGATTGTCGCCACCGAAAGGCGCACGAGAATTTTAAGAAAAAGTCTCCACAAGCTAATATAACCGAGGTGGATAAGCTAGCTTCGAATGTTGCAGAATTGACTTTTTCTGCTGTTATATCTGAAGCAAATTTGGTTTCCAATACCAAGACATGGTGGGTAGACACTGGGGCTACTCGACACATATGTTCTAATAAGAACATGTTCACCTCCTATGAAACAGTTAGTGGTGAAAAACTATTCATGGGTAATTCTGCCACTTCAAAAGTTGAAGGCAAGGGCAAGGTTATATTGAAAATGACTTCGGAAAAAGAACTTACTCTAAACGAAGTGCTGCACGTGCCTGATATTAGAAAGAACCTCGTGTCTGGGTCATTGTTGAGCAAAAATGGCTTTAAGTTGGTTTTTGAGTCTGACAAATTTGTACTCACTAAAGGTGGAATTTATTTAGGCAAAGGGTACGTGAGCGAAGGGCTCTTTAAGATGAATGTAATGACTATTGTACCATCTATTAATAATAAGAATTTATCTTCTGCTTATATTATTGAGTCCTCAAATGTGTGGCATGGTAGATTAGGACATGTTAACTTTGATACTATGCGTAGATTGGTAAGTTTAGATTTATTGCCTAAATTTGATATTGATACTAGTAATAAATGTGAGACTTGTATAGAATCAAAACTAACAAGATCCTCTTTTCATTCAATTGAAAGAAGTACTGAACCTTTAGAATTGATACATACTGACATATGTGATTTGAAAAATATTCAAACTAGAGGAGGAAAAAAGTATTTTATTACTTTTATTGATGATTGCACAAGGTACTGCTATGTGTATTTACTTAGAAGCAAAGATGAGGCATTAGATATGTTTGTCCAATATAAGGATAAAGTTGAAAATCAACTTAGCAAAAGCATTAAGGCAATTAGAAGTGATAGAGGTGGTGAATATGATGCACCGCTTAATAAGTTCTGTCAAGAACATGGCATTATTCACCAAACTACTACGCCTTATTCACCTCAGCAAAACGGTGTTGCTGAAAGAAAGAATAGAACTCTAAAAGAGATGATGAATGCTATGTTGATAAGTTCAGGATTACCTCAGAATTTGTGGGGGGAAGCTTTGCTTTCTGCAAATTACATACTCAATAAGTTACCCCATAAGAAAACAAACAAAATCCCTTATGAAGCATGGAAAGGTAGAAGACCTTCCTACAAATATTTAAAAGTGTGGGGGTGTTTGGCTAAGGTATTGGTTCCTACTCCCAAAAAGAGCAAAATAGGACCTAAAACCATTGATTGCATATTTATTGGATATGCAAATAATAGTAGTGCTTATAGATTTCTTGTGCATAAATCTAATATTTCTGAAATACATGTCAATACAATTATTGAATCTAGAAATGCATCATTTTTTGAGAATATTTTTCCATGCAAAAATACAAGTGATACAAGTTCTCATAAAAGAACTTATGATGTTGCAACTAGTGATATGGATCATGAGTCCATTGAAAAAGAAAGAGGCAATGAAATTAGACGCAGTAAGAGGGCAAAGACTGCAAAGTCATTTGGTCCCGATTTTCTAACATATTTATTAGAAAATAAGCCTCAAAGCTTCAAAGAAGCAATGTCCACTCCTGAAGCACCTTTTTGAAAAGAAGCTGTTAATAGTGAAATTGAATCCATTATGCAAAATCACACATGGGAATTGGTAGATCTTCCACCTGGAAGTAAATCTTTGGGTAGTAAATGGATTTTCAAGAGAAAAATGAAAGCTGATGGATCAATTGATAATACAATGCTAGACTTGTGGCAAAGGGTTACAAGCAAAAGGAAGGTATTGATTATTTCGATACCTACTCGCCTGTTACGAGAATAACATCCATTCGTATGCTAATTGCTATTGCAGCATTGTATAACCTTGAAATACATCAAATGGATGTTAAAACAGCTTTCCTAAATGGTGATTTAAATGAGGAGATTTATATGGAACAACCTGAAGGTACCATTGTTCCAGGACAAGAAAAGAAAGTGTGCAAACTTATTAAATCCCTGTATGGATTAAAACAAGCACCTAAGCAATGGCATGAGAAATTTGATAAACACATGATCACAAATGGATTTAAAATCAATGAATGTGATAAATGTGTTTATGTCAAAAATGATAGCCAAGCCTATGTCATTGTTTGCCTCTATGTGGATGATATGATCATTCTGGGTAGTAATAATGAAATCATTAAAATTACCAAGAGAATGCTATCAAGTAAGTTTGACATGAAGGATTTAGGTGTTGCAGATGTTATATTAGGAATTAAGATTTCTAAAACATCTGATGGACTTATATTATCTCAATCTCACTACATTGAGAAAATACTTGAAAAGTTCAACAAAGAAGATAACAATGTAGCTAGAACACCTGTTGACATAAACCTTCATTTAGCCAAAAATACTGGAGAGTGCATTTCTCAAGTGGAATATTCTCGTATAATTGGTAGTCTAATGTATGTCATGAATTGCACTAGACCCGATATAGCATACTCAGTTAGCAAATTGAGTAGATATACGAGTAATCCTGGAGTTGATCATTGGAAGGCAATTATTAGAGTGCTGAGATATTTGAGATACACTCTAAACTTTGGTTTGCACTATACAAGATATCCAGCTGTACTTGAGGGATACAGTGATGCAAACTGGATATCTGATACTAAAGATACAAAATCCACAAGTGGTTATGTATTTACACTTGGTGGTGGTGCCGTGTCTTGGAAATCCTCTAAGCAAACATGTATTGCAAGATCCACAATGGAATCTGAATTTATGGCTTTAGATAAAGCAGGAGAAGAAGCAGAGTGGCTTCGACATTTTCTAGAGGATATTCCAATATGGCCAAAACCTGTGCCAGCAATATGTATACATTGTGATAACCAATCAGCAATAGGAAGGGCACAGAGTAATATGTATAATGGTAAATCTCGACATATCTGTCGAAGACATAATACCATAAGACAATTGCTCTCAAATGGAATTATATCGATAGACTATATAAAGTCTAAAGAGAATCTTGCGGATCCGCTTACTAAAGGTTTAACTAGAGAGCAAGTAAATTGCACATCGAGGGGAATGGGATTAAAGCCTATAATTAAAGAGTCATCATAATGGCAACCCAACCTAGTTGACTGGAGATCCCAAGATCTATGTTCAAAGGGACAACCGAATTATGTGTGGCTTAACATAAGCACTAGGGAGACAAAATCTCCAACCTATTCCTAAGATTAACTAGTGCTGCCTGCAGCGTTTATAATTAAGGGTAAGCTTCGCTTTTAATGAACTCTTATATCTTGAAAATCTAAGTGGGATATAGCAGGATATTCCTAATAAGAGTCACCTATATGAGTGTGAAGGGGCTGCTTCTATGAGAATTTTTATAAGGCTGAATTCTCTAGAGCACTCATGAATACCAGGAGTTGTTCAGGGCCAAAATGAACACAATCATGAGAACTAACTGTGTTAGCAAAGAGACTGTGTGAAGTCTATTTGATTCGATTTACTTAATCAGCTGAATAGTTCAAGACATCTTGTTCACTATTTAGCCAGTAAATCCGATAGCCTTTCACTAGAGAAGGTTCAAGGCCAAAAGCTACCTATCTCGATGCAGAATCTTTTCGCAATGTACTCTCTTAAGTGTCTGCATTAACATTTACATGCATTCAGCCAATTTTCTATTCATGTGGAGGATTGTTAGACTATAATAGGTGAATGAGAAAATAGGCTGCAAAATGACCCACTTGAAAGGGTGCTTCTTAGAAGAGGTATGTCTCTTCAAAAGAGTTGCATCTTTTCATTGCATCTTTGTATGATGCATCTTTTCATTTAAAAGACATGACTATTAGCATGAAAGACATAACTATTCATAGGGATGTGTCTATTCATTTGAATAGAAAAGACATGTCTCTTCACTTGGTGTCTATTCTGAAAAGTCACCATGAACTCTATAAATAGAGCCTTCCTCCAACCATTCTAAACACCAAATTTTTCCAATTCATCTAGTTCTCTCATTCTAGAGTTCTTAGAGAGCATAAGTGAGTTCATTCAAAGAGAGTACAAAAACTCAGTTTTTGGTTCGCCGTACAAACAAATTGGTGTGCTCCTTTTGTTTGTGAAGATCATTGTATCCTGGGAGACAGACGTTCACGAGATCCAAAGCACCTGTGTGGAGGGCGAAATCTGTCTTAAGGACATAGTGTCAAACACTAGCCTTGATCTAACATAGTTGATTCTTCATTTGAGGTCAGATTTATTTATTCATATATTTATTATTCAATTTATTTTATAAATTCACAATACACGCAAACAACACATTCATTATAGTAGATTTTTTATTTAAAAAATGCGATACCTGTTTTCGCCACACGCAGATCATTCACCCCTATTACAATCATGTATATTGTGGAGTGATTGATTATAACCCTATTTGATTTTGATGAGCTCAAAGCATTTGAGTATATCTTATGTTTACTAATGAATTCAATCTAGTGTTTCAGTGAAATTCTTGTAAATTTATGGTTAAGTGTCTCTAGATTTGGTTCAAGACATTTTGGATAAGTTAAGAAGTCAATTTGAACCAAAGTCTGAGACTCGAGTCGACTCCGGGATATTACGAGTCGACTCCAAGCGTATCAGAAGCACTGGCACAGGCTCGAGTCGACTCCTGTACCTTACGAGTCGACTCCAACTGAGAACAGACAGACAGACAGAAAGATCCAACTCAAAACCTGTCAACGAGTCGACTCCTGAAGAGCGCGAGTCGACTCCGATGCTTGCCGAGTCGACTCCAGAGTAGTATGAGTCGACTCCAGGGAGTTACAGACAGAAAGACAGAGAAGTTATTTTGGACTCTGAGAGCCGAGTCGACTCCTGAGGAACTCGAGTCGACTCCGATGGTTGGCTGGTCGACTCCAAAGGAAGCGAGAGTCGACTCCCAGTGTAATACAAGGCAAAAGTCAGAGAGCAACTTTCGGACACTGAGCGCCGAGTCGACTCCCGCAAAGCCCGAGTCGACTCCGAGACAGCGCGACCCCAAAAAGACAGAAGACAGTATTTTCGTCTCTGAGAGGCGAGTCGACTCCAAGACAGTTCGAGTCGACTCCAAGGCAGCGCTACCCCAAAAAGACAGAAGACTGTTTTTCGGATACTGAGAGCCGAGTCGACTCCGAAACAGTCCGAGTCGACTCCAAGACGGCACGAGCCAAAAGACAGAAGATCGGGAGTTCAGACTCTGAGCGCCGAGTCGACTCCCAGAATTTCTGAGTCGACTCGAGTGAGCAAAGTTGAAGAATACCTCTATGGATTCCTTGGAATGAGTCGACTCCAAAAGTGCCAGGTCAGCTCCAGACTTTGGAGAGTCGACTCCGGGTTAAGTCGAGTCGACTCCTAGTCGAGAAGAGCACTTTAATTCAAATCCGGAACAGTTGCCGAGCCGACTCCAGAAAAGCATGAGTCGACTCCTGCTGCAGCCGAGTCGACTCCAGATCGCGCGAGTCGACTCCGATCCCAACGGAAATATTGTCAGGATGTGCAGAATGTGCAAAACGGCTAGAAGATTGTGTCTAACGGCTAGTTTCCGTGGGGAATGGCTTAAATAGCCACAGAGAACTGTAGCAAGGTAGAGAAGTGATATTCCTTTCAAAGAAAACACGAAATCTTCATCTGCCAAAGGATTTCAACGGAAAAGAAGGAAGAGGGCCATTAACTCCATTCAACCAACTCTTTCCAGCATTAAAGAAGTCTCCTTCAACCTTCAAGTCGTCAAGACATTCAAGAGGAGACCCAGAGTTCGAGAAGCCCTCCTCTACATCATCATAAACTTGTTTGAGGGCTCTTAACTTCTCTCCTATTTCATATTGCTGAATATCTGCTTGTTTAGAAGCTGTATTTTTCTGTTTGTTTTTCTATTCATTTGGTCCTTACTTGATTCAATCAGGGGATTGAATCAAGGGTGTAAAGGTTTGTTGGTGAGCCTAGGTTGAAACCAACGTGTAAGGGTTTGATTGTGATCCCGGAAAAACAATCGGATGGTTCTAGTCGGTGAGCCTGGGAAAACCGACCGAGTTCGTTGTGATCTCGTAAAACAACAAGTTAGGTTGTGAGCTTGTAAAACAACCGGCTGTAATCCGAGGGGTTATAGTGAATTCTCAAGTGAGGCTTGAGGAGTGGACGTAGGAGCAAGGGTTAGCTCCGAACCACTATAAAATCATTGTGTTTGTGATTGCCTTGTCGTCTTTACTTTCATTTCATTCACTGTACATAGCATCTAATTAATCAACTTGCAAAAAGTATTAATTAGTATTTCACAAACCATTTAATTGCAATAATTATTTTAAAACCCAATTCACCCCCCCCCCTCTTGGGTTGTCTATCTGGGCAACAAGTGGTATCAGAGCGGGAACTCTATTACCCAAAGAGTAAAAGATCAAAATGACAACCCCATTTGGATCTTCTCACATTGAGGGCCAGTCCACACATAGACCTCCATTCTTTAATGGATCCGACTACTCATATTGGAAGGCTAGGATGAAAATATTTATCCAAGCCCAAGACTATGAGATGTGGACCACCATTCTAAATGGACCATACATCCCATCCATTTATGTAGAGGGTGTCACCATACCCAAGCTTGAAAAGAATTGGGATGACAATGACATTAGGAAGGCACAACTAAATGCCAAAGCAATGAATGTACTTTACTGTGCATTAGATAGAAATGAATTCAATAGAGTCTCTACTTGCATTTCTGCAAAAGAGATTTGGGATAGACTTGAAGTGACCCATGAGGGCACAAATCAAGTAAAAAAATCCAAAATAAATATATTAGTTCATAAATATGAATTATTTAAGATGGACTCTAATGAAACAATCACTTGCATGTTCACTAGATTTACTGACATTGTCAATGGCCTAAAAAGCCTTGGCAAAAATTATACTAACAGTGAGCTTGTCAGAAAGATTCTTCGTTGTCTACCAAGGTCATGGGAAGCCAAGGTGACGGCAATCCAAGAGGCTAAGGATTTAAACAAGCTGCCACTCGAGGAGCTACTTGGATCCCTCATGACGCATGAGCTAACGATGAAACAACACAATGAAGAAGAGTCCTCTCACAAGAAAAAGGTAATAGCACTAAAATCTGTTTCCACTAACAAAGATGTGTCTTGCAGCAGTAGCAGTGAAGAGGAAGACAATGAGGGAGATGATGATGAGGCACTCCTTGTAAGAAAATTCCGAAGATTCATCAACCGGAAGAAGTCCTCTCATCAAAGGAGAGGCCCCTCAAATTCCTATCACAAGGATAAAGGTAAGGAAAGAGAAAATGAAGGGATTGGATGTTATGAGTGTAAGAAGCCGGGGCACTTCAGAGCTGAGTGTCCTTTGCTGAAGAAGGGGAGTAAGTACAAGAAAAAGAAAGTTCTTGTCTCCACCCTATCGGACTCCGACACATCATCATCATCATCGGATGAGGAACAAGAAGAGAAGACCAACCTTTGTTTTACGGCTAACGACAATGAGGTAACATCCGGAACACATTTAGACTTTACTTTCGATGAGTTATATGATGCCTTCAATGAATTAATGGACGAGTATAAGACAATAAACCTTAAAAACAAAGAATTAAAACTAACTAACCAAACTCACCTCCGTAAGTATGATACATTAATTAAGGATAAAGATGTTATTATTAAAGAAAATTCAGAACTTAAGACAAGCAACCAAATCTTAATTCAAAAGACTAATACCTTAACTAAAGATAACGAAAGGCTGACCAAAGAAATATTAGAACTTAAAAACAATAAACAAATCTTAAAAGAGAGTCTCACAAAAGACCTAAATGGACTAAAAACAGAAAAACAAAAATTGACACTAGAACTTGAAAAGTACAAGCCTTTTGTAGAAAAATTTACATATAGCTCAGAAAAATTAGAAATGATACTTAATAGTCAACGAGCTATGTTCAATAGAGCTGGTTTAGGGTATAAACCTAAAAATAAGCAAAAAATCCTTAGTAATTTCTTTATTAAAGCAGGAAAAAGTAAAACTAAGAAAATAACATGTTTTTGCTGTGGAACATTAGGACATAAAGCAAATGTGTGTGATTATAGAAAAGAAAAAACTAAAAGAAAAATTAAAAGAGTTTGGGTTCCAAAAGGAACCAACATTACTAACCATGAAGGACCCAAGAAAACTTGGGTACCTAAAATTGTATGATTTGCTTGTGTAGGAGTGTCTTGCAGCCAAGGTCGACAAAAATTGTTGGTACTTGGATAGTGGCTGCTCAAGACACATGACGGATGACAAAGACCAATTCTTCACCCTTGAGGCTAAGAAGGGAGGTGCTGTGACTTTTGGAGACAATAACCAAGGTCACATCATTGGTATAGGTAAAGTACAAATTACCTCTTCAACCTTTATTGATAATGTTCGATATGTTGATGGTCTTAAACATAATCTACTTAGCATTAGTCAATTGTGTGATAGAGGTTTTGATGTTTTGTTCAAACCATCCTTATGCATCATAACCAACTCAAAAGACAATTGTTTAGTTTTTAAAGGAATAAGACGTGGGAATGTGTATGTAGTAGACCTTGAGGATCTTGCCAAACATAACCCATGTTTAGTTGTAAATGAAACTAAGGATAATGATGCTAGTTGGTTATGGCACCGTAAGTTAGGTCATGCAAGTATGGACACAATTTCAAAACTAGTTAAAAGAGATTCCGTGATAGGTTTGCCAAAACTAAAGTTTGAAAAGAATAAAATATGTGAAGCTTGTCAATATGGCAAACAATCAAGGAACTCCTTTAAATCCATAAAGTGTGTCTCTACCTCTAGACCTCTAGAACTACTACACATGGATCTATTCGGACCAACTAGAACCACAAGTCTAGGAGGAAATAAATATGGTCTAGTTATTGTAGATGACTTTTCTAGATATACTTGGGTCATGTTCTTAGCTCATAAAGATCAAGCATTTTCAGTTTTTAAGAAATTTCATAAGGAAGTAACAAATGCTAGAGATACCTCAGTCATAGCAATTAGAAGTGACCATGGAACCGAATTCGAAAATCATTTATTTGATGAGTTTTATAGTAAAAAGGGAATAACTCATAATTTTTCTGCACCTAGGACACCACAACAAAATAGAGTTGTAGAAAAGAAAAATAGAACCCTAGAGGAAATGGCTAGAACCATGCTATGTGAAAGTAACCTCCCTAAGTACTTTTGGGGAGAAGCCATTAATACCTCATGTCATATATTAAATAGAGTTTTATTGAGACCCATTATAAAGAAAACACCTTATGAACTTTGGAAAAACAGAAAACCAAAAGTAAACTATTTTCATGTCTTTGGATGTAGGTGTTTTGTTCATAATAATGAGAAAGATAATCTAGGTAAATTTGACTCTAAATCTGATGAGGGTATATTTTTGGGGTATTCTACAACTAGTAAAGCCTATAGAGTTTTTAATAAAAGAACTCTTGTTATAGAAGAATCTATACATGTAGTTTTTGATGATTCTAGTGATATCTCTTCTAGCAAGAGAGTAGATCTTGATGATGATGCTGAAATTCTTGAAGAAAAGATTGATGAGATGACATTACAAGATGATGAACAAAAATTAATTGGAAATGCATCATCAAGCCAAGAGGCTATTATGGATCATGGGCTGACTAAGGCTTGGAGGTATGCTCATGGGCATCCTAAGGAATTAATTTTAGATGATCCATCTCAACCTGTTAGGACTAGAGCATCTCTTAGGAACTTAAATAACCATCTAGCTTTTGTCTCACATTTTGAACCCAAACACATAGAAGAAGCTGAAAAAGATGTAAATTGGATAAATGCAATGCAAGAAGAACTAAACCAATTTACTAGAAACAAGGTATGGAACCTAGTTGAACGACCCTCTGAATATTCAATTATAGGTACCAAATGGATATATAAAAATAAACTTGATGAAAATGGAATTGTAATTAGGAATAAGGCTAGACTAGTAGCAAAGGGGTATAATCAAGAAGAAGGTATAGATTTTGATGAAACCTTTGCTCCTGTAGCTAGACTTGAGGCAATTAGGCTGTTACTAGTATTTGCATGCTCTAAGAATTTCAAATTATTTCAAATGGATGTAAAAAGTGCATTTTTAAATGGGTATATTAATGAGGAGGTGTATGTAGAACAACCTCCTGGTTTTGAAAATCATCAATACCCTAATCATGTGTATAAATTGAACAAAGCACTTTATGATTTGAAACAAGCACCTAGAGCATGGTATGAAAGACTTAGCAAATTTCTACTAGAACATGAGTTCACTAGGAAAAATGTAGATACAACACTGTTTTTAAAGAAGAAAAACAAAGATATGTTAGTAGTGCAGATTTATATTGATGATATTATTTTCGGTGCTACTAACAATCGCCTCTGCGAAGAATTTGCTGACTTGATGCAGAGTGAGTTTGAAATGAGCATGATGGGAGAGCTGAACTATTTCCTCGGGCTTCAAATCAAACAATCTGAAGAAGGGATCTTCATCAATCAAGCTAAATACATCAAGGAGATGCTTAAGAAGTTTGATATGGAGGGAAACAAGTCAATCAGCACACCCATGAGCTCATCATGCAAACTAGACCAAGATGAATCAGGTAAATCTGTAGATCAAAAGATGTATAGAGGTATGATAGGATCTTTATTATATCTCACTACAAGTAGACCTGATATCATGTTTAGTGTATGCATGTGTGCTAGATATCAGTCTAATCCTAAGGAATCTCATCTAATTGTAGTCAAGAGAATCTTTAAATACCTAATAGGAACTAAAAATATAGGCTTATGGTATTCTAAAGAATCTAGCCTGAACTTAATAGGATACACAGATTCAGACTTTGCTGGTTGTAAACTTGATAGAAAAAGCACCAGCGGGTCATGTCAATTCTTAGGAGAAAATTTAATCTCATAGTTTAGCAAGAAACAAAACTCGGTTGCATTATCTACTGCTGAAGCAGAATATGTTACTGCCGGGAGTTGTTGTGCTCAAATCATATGGATCAAACAACAACTGGAAGATTATGGAATTAAACAAGATAAAATTTCCATTAATTGTGACAATACAAGTGCTATTAACTTAACTAAGAATCCAATTCAGCACTCAAGAACCAAACACATTGAAATAAGACATCACTTCATAAGAGATCATGTACTGAATGGTGATGTTACACTTCAATTTATTTGCACAGATGATCAACTAGCTGACATCTTCACAAAACCCTTGAGTGAAGAGCGATTTAGTGTGCTTAGGAGAGGATTAGGAGTGATTGATCCATCCTAGTGATATTCTATTCTAGTTCATTGATTTTGATGATTAGCTTGTGCTAAATATGGAGTTTCTCATCTATGATCATCAAATCAGATCATAACTTAGTGATTGTCCCTTGTTTGGTACGAAAATAGCATGATTTTTAGGTGCGTGTCAGAGTTCGAGTCGACTCGGATACGTTTCAGAGTTGGCTCATGACAGGGAGTCAACTCGCACATAGACGGGAGTCGACTCGAGGTCGATGGCAGCATAAGGGGAGTCGACTCACGCATATTTTGGAGTCGACTCGAGGTCGAGTCGACTCGCGACTTACTGGAGTCGACTCGCGGTCGGGATCCGAGTTTTTAACCCTAATCCAAGCGTTTATTCAACACTTCTATTCATCGCCTCCACTGTTCACAAACCCTAGAGCCGTCTCCGACCTCCGTTAGGGTTTTTCCGTCGAGCTTCTTCCGTCCATTAGGTTTATTCCCCATCCCTAGGTCAAGCATGCCTCGTAAGATGGTTGTCCCAAGCCGGAAGAGGCCCCAACCCGCGAGCGGCGCCGAGCGACGGTCCAAGGCTCGGAATGATCCCGTGAGGCCACAACCTCCGATTCGTTCCCCGCCAAGACCGGTTCCCTCGCGTCCGTGCGCCGGGAAGGCGGTCTCCACCGGGAGATATGTCAACTTCGACTATCTCTCCCGGGAAGGCTTCACTATAGGGGATAGGTTGAGGGCCCAAGGACTAGAGTTCTTTTGCTCACTAGATCTTCCCACTTACCCAGGGCTAGTTAGGGAGTTCTATGGGACAGTGTCCAGGGGCAATGGTGGAATACAGGGAACCGTAGCGGGTGTCCCTTTATTCATTTCTGAGGATTTTATAGCACAAATCCTACATCTTCCCCAAGTAGGGGTAGTTCCTACTCCCCCGGCCGATAGGACTGAGGCCCTTACGGCCATATTAGGGAGTCCACCCCAGTCCCCACTAGATGAGGTGTCCGCTAGTTCACTATCAGTTGAAATGCGGCTCCTCTTGAGTATTATTTCTAGGACCCTATTTTCTAAGACTGGCCGCTTCGACTTTGTATCCGAGAGGGACCTAGCCCTCATGTATTATATTCTCCAAGATACCCCAGTCAACTTCCCTAAACTGATCTACAAATACCTATGTGAGCCACTAGACAAACCTAGGCTCACCCTTCCATATGGGATGATGTATACCCTGATTTTTAGGGAGTCCGAGATCCCTATTCCTGAGGGGGAACCCTCTCGCGCACTGCGACACACAGATCGCATGGGTGAGGGAACCCTTCACAGGATGGGATTTCATAGGGTAGAGGGAGCCTGGGTCAGGAAACCATCCTCCTCCACACCTACTACTAGACACTCCCCCAGTCCTGATCCTGATTCTGACTTTTCCACCTATCCCTCCACCTCAGCACCATCCACTTCAGCCGGACCCTCCTCTTCAGCACCTCCTACTCAGCCATTAGAGGTCCGGATCTCTCCTGAGCAGCTCCGGGAGTTGCGGCAGGAGATTGTACGAGATCTTCGGGACGACCTACTGAGGGAACTCCGAGGTCCAGCTACTGCCCCCTCTTCTGCATTGGTTCCCTCCTTATCAGCCGTGACCGAGATGACGGCTCATCTGAGGGAGGAGATCTACAATGTCAGAAGCCTTATACAAGCCCAATTCTCAAACATGAGCGATGTCACAAGCAACACAAGGAAGATGCGAGATGACATCCGACATGACATAGGCACCCAGAGTCAGGGGGTCGAGCGTCTGGCGAATGTGTTGATCGCCAAGTTGGACACACTTCAGGCGAGTCTGACTGAGCTCTCCTCGATCCACAGTAGGGCCACCTCGGCGATCATCACGCAGCTAGGGAACGTCACAGATGGGGTCAGTCTACTTATGGAACAATCAAGACTGGGCAAGGGAGCCACATCCTCCTCGAAGAAACCCTAGCCTGCTTTTTCACTTTTGACATGTACTTACTGCTTTACTCTTTGTATTCACAAGTGTACCTATATATACATCAATACAATGAGTAGACAATTTTCTTCAAAAATGTGCAAATTAATCTCTAATTGCTTGTTTGATGTGCTTTCTTCCTTTTTGCTATGATGACAAAAAGGAGGAGAAAATATATTGAATAGACATGTAAAGAAAATCAATGAAAATCAATAAAAAGAAAACTTTTAAAACACACAATAATTTGTTCTTAGTGGATTCGATACCTTGAGGCTCATTATCTCTCTGTTGGGGCTCCTAACGGAGTAATCTCCAGAATCTATTCAAGGGATATTCGGAGATTAGTTGAATCATACTCAAGAACAAATTGGCAGATTTTCCCTCTAAAAACCAAAAATTTAAGTTCAAAAGCTTCAATGCACTAAAAGAAAATTCAGAGAATCAAAACAAAGTTGAATGCATGTGTTGAGGGGGAGAATCTGAATTTTTTTTAAGAAAGCAAAATCATTAAATATATATAAGCCAAACAATTGATTGCATGACATGAAGGCTTATATAATTCCAAATGAAAGGGGGAGCTTTAACTTCAAAATTTATTGTTTCACACCTTTCAGGTTTAGATAAATTAAATAACCAGACACTTGAATTCATTTTAAAATTTTTACTATAAATCTCCTTGTTTGTTGAGCAATTCACTTTACATATACTCAATATTTTGTCATCATCAAAAAGGGGAAGATTGTGGAGTGATTGATTATAACCCTATTTGATTTTGATGAGCTCAAAGCATTTGAGTATATCTTATGTTTACTAATGAATTCAATCTAGTGTTTCAGTGAAATTCTTGTAAATTTATGGTTAAGTGTCTCTAGATTTGGTTCAAGACATTTTGGATAAGTTAAGAAGTCAATTTGAACCAAAGTCTGAGACTCGAGTCGACTTCGGGATATTACGAGTCGACTCCAAGCGTATCAGAAGTACTGGCACAGGCTCGAGTCGACTTCTGTACCTTACGAGTCGACTCCAACTGAGAACAGACAGACAGACAGAAAGATCCAACTCAAAACCTGTCAACGAGTCGACTCCTGAAGAGCGCGAGTCGACTCCGATGCTTGCCGAGTCGACTCCAGAGTACTATGAGTCGACTCCAGGGAGTTACAGACAGAAAGACAGAGAAGTTATTTTGGACTCTGAGAGCCGAGTCGACTCCTGAGGAACTCGAGTCGACTCCGATGGTTGGCTGGTCGACTCCAAAGGAAGCGAGAGTCGACTCCCAGTGTAATACAAGGCAAAAATCAGAGAGCAACTTTCGGACACTGAGCGCCGAGTCGACTCCTGCAAAGCCCGAGTCGACTCCGAGACAGCGCGACCCCAAAAAGACAGAAGACAGTATTTTCGTCTCTGAGAGGCGAGTCGACTCAAAGATAGTTCGAGTCGACTCCAAGGCAGCGCTACCCCAAAAAGACAGAAGACTGTTTTTCGGATACTGAGAGCCGAGTCGACTCCGAAACAGTCCGAGTCGACTCCAAGACGGCACGAGCCAAAAGACAGAAGATCGGGAGTTCGGACTCTGAGCGCCGAGTCGACTCCCAGAATTTCCGAGTCGACTCGAGTGAGCAAAGTTGAACAATACCTCTATGGATTCCTTGGAATGAGTCGACTCCAAAAGTGCCAGGTCAGCTCCAGACTTTGGGGAGTCGACTCCGGGTTAAGTCGAGTCGACTCCCAGTCGAGAAGAGCACTTTAATTCAAATCCGGAACAGTTGCCGAGCCGACTCCAGAAAAGCATGAGTCGACTCCTGCTGCAGCCGAGTCGACTCCAGATCGCGCGAGTCGACTCCGATCCCAACGGAAACATTGTCAGGATGTGCAGAATGTGCAGAACGTCTAGAAGATTGTGTCTAACGGCTAGTTTCCGTGGGGAATGGCTTAAATAGCCACAGAGAACTGTAGCAAGGTAGAGAAGTGATATTCTTTTCAAAGAAAGCACGAAATCTTCATCTGCCAAAGGATTTCAATGGAAAAGAAGGAAGAGGGCCATTAACTTCATTCAACCAACTCTTCCCAGCATTAAAGAAGTCTCCTTCAGCCTTCAAGTCGTCAAGACATTCAAGAGGAGACCCAGAGTTCGAGAAGCCCTCCTCTACATCATCATAAACTTGTTTGAGGGCTCTTAACTTCTCTCCTATTTCATATTGCTGAATATCTGCTTGTTTAGAAGCTGTATTTTTCTGTTTGTTTTTCTATTCATTTGGTCCTTACTTGATTCAATCAGGGGATTGAATCAAGGGTGTAAAGGTTTGTTGGTGAGCCTAGGTTGAAACCAACGTGTAAGGGTTTGATTGTGATCCCGGAAAAACAATCGGATGGTTCTAGTCGGTGAGCCTGGGAAAACCGACCGAGTTCGTTGTGATCTCGTAAAACAACAAGTTAGGTTGTGAGCTTGTAAAACAACCGGCTGTAATCCGAGGGGTTATAGTGAATTCCCAAGTGAGGCTTGGGGAGTGGACATAGGAGCAAGGGTTAGCTCCGAACCACTATAAAATCATTGTGTTTGTGATTGCCTTGTCGTCTTTGCTTTCATTTCATTCACTGCACATAGCATCTAATTAATCAACTTGCAAAAAGTATTAATTAGTATTTCACAAACCATTTAATTGCAATAATTATTTTAAAACCCAATTCACCCCCCCCCCCCCCCCCCCCCCCTCTTGGGTTGTCTATCTGGGCAACATATATGAACTGTACAGATAGAGTCTGTCTATGGTTCTATAATATACGTATTTAGCATGTTTTCTTGGAGGGTTCAACACCTTTGCAACTGCATAAATTTGGAAGCGTGTCCTCACAATTATAAAGCATTCACTCAAACACTTCTGCTTTTCCATTCTGAAAGATAGATGTATGATGATAGAAGCCTGGCCCCTTATGGAAGTCACTAGAATGGATACTTAATTTAAGAAAATGATTTGAACAAAATGACTTACTTGATATTTCGTCCGATACAGTCTGACAGCTGATGCATGTGCCAGTAGGGCATGGTGAACCACGATGTATGGCTCTACACTGGAATTGCCTGCTATACAATTGATGCCAAATGGATAAGAACACCGATTGGGTGGGAATGCTCCGCTGTCATAGGCAGCAATCGCCATGATGTTGGGTTCTATAATGGTGGTCCAGTGGGAAACTCTATCACCAAATTCCCTAAAACACACATCCGCGTATGCTGTGAAATCATCTCTGTTATCAATTTGAAGGGGTTAGGACATTAGATCACTAGTATTTTGGTAGGAAAGTTTAGAACATCAAATAGAAAAAGGATTACACAATCTTAGGACTCAGCCATCCTCGGTACTCATCTTCAAGTACTTGGGGAAGATCTAGATGATAGAGTGAAGCATGTGGCTGAATTCCTATATCATTCAGAAGAAAACAGAACTGAGAAGAAGATATAATCAAATGCAGTTCATCTTAGGAGCACAGGTTTGACATCTTCGGTATCTATGGTGCGATATTTACACTTAAAGAACTGACACCTGGTTTCAGTTCTCATCCTCCCATAAATATGCATATAGTGAGATAGTCTTTACGTGATGTTGAAATATCAGGCATTACTTATGTGATGATGATGTTCTATTTCTTGTCCAACTTTATGCTGGATTTTTTGATAGTACATTTATTTAACTGTCATCCATCTGATTTTCAGGAAGAACCACTCCTGACTGATGTTATCTTAGTGGAAATTGAGCACCATTTTAAAGGGTCGGCATCATCTTGATCCATAGAGTGACACCTGCTTGGTATGGCTAGTCTTCCCTATAAATTTGACTAATTTGAAAGGTGAGAGAGGTATGTTGTATAGTGTGGCTAATTTATCAGAAAGTTACTGAAACTGTCGTTTATGGAGAGGCTGAGCAATCTTTAGAGCTTTTGATAACTTAATTGATATGTATTTCCCATTGTTGATCTCTTGTGCCTTCTTATGGTATCACGCACACAACAAAGGATGCATGGCTTTAGAATTTTGTGACTTCGTAATTTTGAATTTCGTTTATCAATAAACTAAGGATAAGAGCAAATTAGAACAAACTGAGCTGACCATGTTTTACCAGCTCGTTGATGAGATTGTTAAAAAACTCAAGGCCTTTTGGATTGACAGCTCCTCTCCCATCTACAAAATAAGAGACAGCACACAAGTAAGGAACATTTTTTATAGTGCACACCTGTAATCAGAAGCATTGGTTTGTTTGTGATACTTGGGAGAAGTCTTGACCAAGAGATGGAGAATTTGTAGGCCTCCAGTCCTGTATCTGTCATAAGCTTGACATCTTCCTGAAAGATTACATTGGACGTTAGGAAAGTGTCACAAACAATCATAGATTCACATCTTTGCTGCAAAACTTTGATGCATGACTTTACATCTCAATTCTTCAGACTGTTTTGTTTTTTCCTTGAAAAAATGTGATCACAAAAGCTAAGTTACTATGCATTTAGAAGATGAGACCCACAGTTCACCATTACAAGATGCAAATAATACTATCTAGGCATGGACCATAAATTACTCCATATATTTTACTCTTCGACCAAACAACAAATTTCTCCGAGCTTTCCTAGTGAAGGTGTCCGCAACCGTACATCCTCTTTGGTAGTTGGCCGGCCGTTGGACCCCTCTGCCTCCCCCTCTCTCTCTCTCCCTCCAGTCCTCCCCCTCTCTCTCTCTCCCTCCAGTCCTCCCTCTCTCTCTCTCTCTCTTGCGCTCTCCTCTTGTTCTCTTCCTATCTTCCTCCCTCTTCCCTTATTTTTTTTTGATACCGTTGCTGATAAGATTTCTACACCTATCTCTCAACTGGCCCCCCAAATCTACTCATGCTCTCTGTCACGCCCCGGATCCGGATCCGTGACACGGCCGTGCTATTGCCGACTATCGCCCACAGTAGCACGCAGCCTCATACAGGGGTAACAGGTAGCCAAAAAGGATTCATCCTTATATATATATTAAAAGTTTGCAGTACAACCTTCAAGTTTGAAACCAAAAATACAGAACTTCTATGCTATTCAAATGTACAGAAGTATATAAGCTTCTCCAAAAATACGAAGCTCTGTAACAAAATAAAAACATATCTGATGGCGATCACTGGTGAGGATCTGAAAGAAAACGAAACATAAACAGATGTGAGCTACACGGCTCAGTAAGTAATCCTGCATAATCCTACCGGATCAACCAGTAGACTAAACATGTAAATCAGGGTTTTGAGAAGCTGACATGCATGTTTATCTAATAATCATCCTGGCATAATAAGTATGCAATTTAAACAAAGCAGTAGTACAAATCACAAAATTTTCATATTATATGCATATGAAACCGTGCCCCCCGGCATGCCGTGGTCCTTTTACTCTCGGATGCTACTGCGAAGTCAGACTCGGCCACTGGCGGGGCCAGCTCAGTTACTATTCAGCCACTGGCGGGGCAAGCTCAGTTACTATTCAGCCACTGGTGGGGCAGGCCCAATTCCAATTCAGCCACTGGCGGGGCAGGCTCAGTTACTATTCAGCCACTGGCGGGGCAGCTCAGTTACTATTCAGCCACTGGCGGCTCAGTCATTCTCAGTAGCATCTTTGAGCCCATTATAGTGCCTCTGGGCTAGCTAAGACTTTATAAACTTACATGCATGATTATAATATCAGTATCATCATGTTGCATACATAGCCATAGCTTCTGGGATCATTAAAGTTACTTATGCATTGTAACATATCATGTATGAAACATATATACTTAAAATAAATGCTTAGGAAACATTAATAACATAACATGATCCATAACAGGATTAGGACAGGTTACTTACAGTGATTCGTTTTCTCCCAAGTTTCTTATGTCCTGGTGACGGATCCTGAGTCACCTAAAATCACATTATAATGAACATATTATTTCCTTTTACTTGTTTGGATTCTACCCGAAATTTAGCCCAAGTCTAATGTGTTCATATTGGAGCCTTGATTGGGTCCATATGGTTTAATTGGCCTTCTAATTGGTCATTAGGCTTAATCCCAAGTTTAATTTGGGTTTAATTTTGGTTAAATTTATAGTCTGGCTTGTCCAGACTTAGCCCAATTTGATTGGGCTCGGGTTTAGTCAAATTTGGCTAAACCCTTTCCCCTTTTTTTTTTCTCTTTTTCTTTTTCTTTTTCTTTTTCTTTTTCTTTTTCTTTTTCTTTTTCTTTTTCTTTGGGCTTAACGGGTTGCGGGTTCGGATTCGGATCCGACCCGCGAACCCGTTATCAGGTTTTCTTCCCCCCTTCCAGAGGCTTCCGCCTCTTCATCTCCCGCTCTCCTCTCTCTCCTCTCTTTTCTCCTTCGTCTCCACCGAAACCCACGCCTCCGGCCGGTCCTCCGGCCCCCTCCTTCTCCTCCGGCCAGATCTGTGGCCTTCTCCCTCTCGGTCACTCCCTCTCCTTCTCTCTCTCTTTCTCTTTCTTTCTTCTTTGTTTTCGCCGAGACCCTAGCCTCCGGCCGAGCCCTCGGCTTTCTTCTTCTTTTTTTTTTTCCTTTATTTTCATCGAAACCCTGACTTCCGGCCCACCGAAACCCTCCTCTTCTCCCTTTTTCTTCCCTTGCAGGCGGCCGGGGAGACGAGGCTCCCCCCGATCTACCAACCGAGGTGGAGTTTCCCCCCCCGGAGCGCCGGCGGAAGGGAAGGCCAGCCCTTCCTCCCTCCGAAGTAATGCCGGAGAGGGGAAGGGCTCGGAGATGGGTCGGGATCCGGCTATAAACGAGAGCCTCCACCCGCTCCGTCCACGGCAAGGCATGGCCGGAGGGGATGAAGCCTCAAGGTCCGGTGAGTTCTTTTTTTTTTTTTTTTTTTTTTCTTTCTTTCTTTCTTCTTTTTCTTTTCTTCGGTCCTTCCTTCCGGCACCACCACCCCTTGCCGGAGAAGAGGTGGTGGTCCGGCCGGGGCTGGCGGCCCTGTGGCCGCCTCTGTTGTCGTCCCGGCCAGATATGGCGGCCTGGGTTGCCCCCCCCGAACCCCAAGGTACCCGCGGCCGAGGCCGCGGTGTCCGGTTCGTCAACAGGCCGAACCCGGTTGGGTTCGGTCCGGATGGTCGCGGCCTGTGAGTCCGGCCCGACCCAGGGATTGTGGGTTTTTCTCCCTCTCCTGTGCCGGCCTCCTCCCCTCTATGTCACTGTTGACACAGAGGGGAAGAGCACCCCACAGAGGGGTTTCTCCATGCTTTATAATTTTATTAACAGGGAGTCCATACCTGGTTTTAGTCGGGTGTAGTCGGGCAGTGCTTCCTCCCTGGTAGTCCCCCCTTCTTCAGAGCTTCAGGGCTCCTTGGCCTTAGGCTCCAGGGCTTCGGCTCCCTCTCTCTTTCTCTCGTTCGGTGTTTAGGGGGGTCTGTGATTTGGGGTTGCCGGCAGAGGCTTAAATATTTGTTTAGAGGATGAAACCCCCCTCTGAGAGGTCCCATCCTCTCCTTTCCTCCATACTTCGGGACTGGCCGCCGCCCCCCCTTGTCTCCGGCGCGCCGGCATCGGCTGCCAGCAGGGGGTGCGGTAACCCCTCCCTGTCGGTCTTATCCCTTCGTTTTTTTTTTTTTTTATTCCTGATAATAATTATGCTGGCTACAGTGAAATTTGGGCCCAACCCTTAACTGGGCCTATTTCTTATTGGGCCTAGTAGGTTGTGGGCCCGGACATTACATCCTTCCCCCCTTAAATAAATTTCGTCCTCGAAATTAAACATACCTCGGTTCTCGAAGAGCTGAGGGTAGCGTTGTCGCATCTCTTCCTCCAATTTCCAGGTAGCTTCCCTTTCAGTGTGGTTGGTCCACTGGACTTTAACGTAGGGAATGGTGCGCCTTCGGAGAATTTGCTCTTTTCTGTCTATGATGCGCAGGGGAGCCTCCTCATAGGTTAAATCTTTATTTAATTGCAGAGGCTCATGTGGTACCACATGGCTGGAATTCGGAACGTACCTCCGTAACAAAGAGACGTGAAAGACGTTGTGTACGCCTGATAGCTCTGAAGGTAGGGCCAATTTGTAGGCAACTTTGCCTATTCTAGCAAGAACCTCAAATGGGCCAATGTAGCGAGGACTTAATTTGCCGTGTCTTCCGAATCGGGTAATACCCTTTGATGGTGAAATTTTTAGGAAGACAAAGTTCCCCTCCAAAAATTCCAAGGCCCTTCTTCCTCTGTCAGCCCATCTTTTCTGTCTATCCTGGGCAGCCTGAAGCCTTTGCTTAATTAGTAGTACCTTGTCTCGGGTGTGCTGGGCCAGTTCGGGGCCTAGCATTTTCCGCTCCCCGACATCATCCCAGTGTAAGGGGGATCGACATCTTCTCCCATAGAGAGCTTCGTATGGGGCCATCTGGATACTGGAATGGTAGCTATTGTTATAAGCAAATTCCACCAGTGGTATGTGACTATCCCAGTTTCCACCTAGGTCCACAGTGCAAGCCCTCAGCATGTCTTCCAGAGTTTGGATTGTCCGCTCTGACTGGCCGTCAGTCTGGGGGTGGTATGCTGTACTGAGCCTCAGTCCGGTACCCATGGCCTTCTGAAAGCTTTCCCAGAATCTGGACACGAATCGGGGGTCACGATCAGAAATGATACTCACTGGTACTCCGTGCAGGCGTACAATCTCATCGATGTATAATTGGGCCAGCTTGTCTAAAGGAGTACCAATTCTGAATGGCAGAAAATGAGCTGATTTTGTAAGGCGATCAACAATCACCCACACTGCATCATTCTTTCTCACCGTTTTGGGGAGTCCTGTAACAAAATCCATCGTGATGTGCTCCCACTTCCATTCAGGAATTTCTATTGGTTCCAGCAACCCTGCTGGCCTCTGGTGCTCTGCTTTTACTAGCTGACAGGTCAAGCATCGGGCCACAAACTCAACTATTTCTCTCTTCATCCCCTTCCACCAGTAATGTTCCCGAAGGTCCCGGTACATTTTAGTACTGCCTGGATGAATAGAGAAACGGGATTGGTGGGCTTCTTCCATGATTTCCCTTTTTAGGTCAACATTTGCCGGTACACACAGTCGGTGGCCAAACCTTAAAGTGCCATCTGGGTGCATTTGGAGTTCGGGTCGCAACCCTTTCTCCACTTCATCCTTGAGCTGGCAAATGTGCTCATCAGACTGCTGGGCAACCTTTATTCTATCGATCAAGGTTGGTTGTATACTCAAGGCGGCCAGCAAAATTTTTGTAGTTTGGGTAACCACCTCAACCTGCATTTTATCGAGATCCTTCTGAATCTGTGGTTGAGTGGTGAGTAAAGCGGCGGAGCTTATAACTGACTTTCTGCTTAGGGCATCCGCCACCACGTTGGCCTTTCCTGGGTGGTATTTAATACTCAGGTCATAATCCTTCAAGAGTTCCAACCACCTTCTTTGCCTCATATTCAATTCCTTCTGGGTGAATATATACTTCAGGCTCTTGTGGTCGGTGTACACATCACAGTGTTCGCCATACAAATAATGTCTCCAAAGTTTCAAGGCGAACACTACTGCGGCCAACTCTAGGTCATGTGTTGGGTAGTTCTGTTCATAGGGTTTCAGCTGTCTCGAGGCATAGGCTACCACCTTGCCATCTTGCATCAGCACACAGCCTAGCCCGTTCTTGGAAGCATCACTGTAGATGGTAAATTCTCCAGTTAAGGACGGTAATGTCAAAATTGGGGCAGAAACTAACCTTTGTTTAAGCTCCCGGAAGCTCCTCTCACACTTGCCGTCCCAGATAAACTTGGCCCGTTTCTTAGTCAACTGGGTCAAGGGGGTAGCTATTTTGGAGAACCCTTCCGCAAATCGCCGGTAATACCCGGCTAATCCCAAAAAGCTTCTTATTTCCTTGGCGTTGGTGGGACGAGGCCAATCCACCACCGCTTCTATCTTCTTGGGGTCCACTGACACTCCTTCCTTGGAGATTATATGGCCGAGGAACGCCACACTGTCCAGCCAAAACTCACATTTGTTCAGCTTGGCGTACAGCCTCTTCTCTCGAAGGATTTGTAGCACCACCCTCAAATGGTCTTCATGTTCCTTCCGGCTCTTTGAGTATATCAAAATGTCATCGATAAAAACTATCACGAACTGATCCAAATATTGTTTAAAGACTCTGTTCATCAAGTCCATAAATGCAGCCGGGGCATTGGTCAGTCCAAAAGGCATAACCAGAAATTCATAATGCCCATACCTGGTTCGAAATGCAGTTTTTGGCACATCCTCAGATTTGATCTTCAGCTGATGGTAGCCTGACCTCAAATCTATCTTGGAGAAGACTTGGGCGCCTTGCAGCTGATCAAACAGGTCATCGATCCGAGGTAGGGGATATTTGTTCTTTATGGTTATCTTGTTCAATTTTCGGTAATCGATGCATAGCCGCATACTCCCGTCTTTCTTTTTCACAAATAGGACAGGAGCTCCCCATGGCGACGCACTGGGCTGGATGAACTTTTTATCCAGGAGTTCTTGTAGTTGTACCTTCAATTCCCTTAACTCAGCAGGGGCCATCCGGTAAGGAGCCTTGGAGACTGGCCCCTCTCCTGGTGCGAGGTCGATTGTGAATTCGATCTCTCGGTCTGGGGGTAATCCTGGTAATTCCTCCGGGAAGACATCCGGATATTCTCTGACTACTGGAATATCTTCCAGTTTGGTCTCTTTCTGGGTATCCATTACACAGGCTAGATAGGCCATACACCCTTTTCTCACAGCCTTTCCAGCTTTCAAGGCAGAAATAAAGTGTAGTGTGGGAGCATCTTGAAGGGGTATATCGCCCTGAAAGAAAAATTCTTGCTCCCCAGGTATCCGAAATACCACCCTCTTGTGGTAACAATCAATGTGGGCGTGATACTGTGACATCCAGTCCATGCCCAAGATAATATCAAAGTCTTGCATGTCAAGCTGTAAAAGATTTGTCTCTAATTCTTTTTCCCCTATCTGAATTATGCAATCTTTATATTTAGTGTCAACAATTGCGGTTTTCTAAAGGGGTGTAGCAACATGCCATGGTTCCACTAATTTCTCAGATGTGCTATGTAATTGTCTGGAAAAGCTAACCGACACGAAAGAATGCGTAGAACCAGAATCAAATAGAATGAGGGCAGGAACCAAGTTGACCAGAAGTGTACCTGTCACCACTTGATCGCTAGCACTGGCATCCTGTCGAGTCAGTGCGAAAACCCGAGGGTTACCCCTCGATCTCTGGTCCTCTGGTGCAGTATGTCTGGGCTCGTCCTTCTTTCGGCTAGGGCAGTTGCGGGCGATGTGTCCTGTCTGCCCGCAAGAATAACAAGCTCCGGTCTTCTTCATGCAGGTACCCCTGTGGTTTCCGCCACAGGTGGGGCAGCCTCTGCTCTGTCTCTTCTTGGGCATAGACCCCTTGCTGCCTCCAGCCCCACTACTCGGTGCTCCTGATGACCGGGTCCTCTTCAGGTCCTCCCTCTCTCTCCCGGACTATATCAGGTCAGCCTCAACCTTCAAGGCTCGGTCCAGTACATCTTTGTAGCTTGAGAATAAATGAGAGGATATTCAGGACCGAATCCCGTACCTCAATCCCTGCTCAAACCGGTTCACCTTACTTCTCTCATCCTCCATGAACTGGGGGCAAAATCGTCCCAGTTCGTTAAATTTATTGGCGTACTCCAGAACGGACATCTGGTCAGTCTGGGTTAGTGTCAAAAACTCATTCTGCTTCGCCAGGTGCACTGAGTCCGGAAAGTATTGATTGTAAAACATCCTCTTAAAGTCCCTCCAGGTGAGTCTGTCAACGGCATAAGCCGTCTCCATGGCCGTCCACCAGTATTCGGCGTTTCCTGTCAGCATAGAGGTCGCCTGCCGGACTGTCACCTCATCAGGAAAGTGGAGGGCTCGGAACATCTTTTCTATCTCTCGGATCCATGTTTCAGCCGCCATAGGGTCAGACCCACCCTCAAAGGTCGGGGGGTTCAGTCGGCGGAACCTCTCATAGCAGGAGTCTGCTGATGGCATAGCGGCCAACTGCATCATCTGCTGCTGTTGCAGCACTTGCGCCATAAGCTGATACACTCCGGCTAGGCCTGCCTGACCTGCTGCAGACCGTGGAGTATCCGGGGAAACTGACCGCTCGCTGGGCTCCGGGGAGGGTGGTCTCCGGTCGTCATCCATATCTTCCTAATGATCACCTAGCAGTCAAAAATTTTTAAAGTGAGGTTATGATAAACTAGCATATTATAACATTTTCTATGACGGTGACATTCTTAACTACCCTTTTCCTTAGGCATTTTATGGTTATTCTATTGTTTAACCTAAGGCTCTGATACCACTAGATGTCACGCCCCGGATCCGGATCCGTGACACGGCCATGCTATTGCCGACTATCGCCCACAGTAGCACGCAGCCTCATACAGGGGTAACAGGTAGCCAAAAAGGATTCATCCTTATATATATATTAAAAGTTTGCAGTACAACCTTCAAGTTTGAAACCAAAAATACAGAACTTCTATGCTATTCAAATGTACAGAAGTATATAAGCTTCTCCAAAAATACGAAGCTCTGTAACAAAATAAAAACATATCTGATGGCGATCACTGGTGAGGATCTGAAAGAAAACGAAACATAAACAGATGTGAGCTACACGGCTCAGTAAGTAATCCTGCATAATCCTACCGGATCAACCAGTAGACTAAACATGTAAATCAGGGTTTTGAGAAGCTGACATGCATGTTTATCTAATAATCATCTTGGCATAATAAGTATGCAATTTAAACAAAGCAGTAGTGCAAATCACAAAATTTTCATATTATATGCATATGAAATCGTGCCCCCCGGCATGCCGTGGTCCTTTTACTCTCGGATGCTACTGCGAAGTCAGACTCGGCCACTGGCGGGGCCAGCTCAGTTACTATTCAGCCACTGGCGGGGCAAGCTCAGTTACTATTCAGCCACTGGCGGGGCAGGCCCAATTCCAATTCAGCCACTGGCGGGGCAGGCTCAGTTACTATTCAGCCACTGGCGGGGCAGCTCAGTTACTATTCAGCCACTGGCGGCTCAGTCATTCTCAGTAGCATCTTTGAGCCCATTATAGTGCCTCTGGGCTAGCTAAGACTTTATAAACTTACATGCATGATTATAATATCAGTATCATCATGTTGCATACATAGCCATAGCTTCTGGGATCATTAAAGTTACTTATGCATTGTAACATATCATGTATGAAACATATATACTTAAAATAAATGCTTAGGAAACATTAATAACATAACATGATCCATAACAGGATTAGGACATGTTACTTACAGTGATTCGTTTTCTCCCAAGTTTCTTACGTCCTGGTGACGGATCCTGAGTCACCTAAAATCACATTATAATGAGCATATTATTTCCTTTTACTTGTTTGGATTCTACCCGAAATTTAGCCCAAGTCTAATGTGTTCATATTGGAGCCTTGATTGGGTCCATATGGTTTAATTGGCCTTCTAATTGGTCATTAGGCTTAATCCCAAGTTTAATTTAGGTTTAATTTTGGTTAAATTTATAGTCTGGCTTGTCCAGACTTAGCCCAATTTGATTGGGCTCGGGTTTAGTCAAATTTGGCTAAACCCTTTCCCCTTTTTTTTTCTCTTTTTCTTTTTCTTTTTCTTTTTCTTTTTCTTTTTCTTTTTCTTTGGGCTTAACGGGTTGCGGGTTTGGATTCGGATCCGACCCGCGAACCCGTTATCAGGTTTTCTTCTCCCCTTCCAGAGGCTTCCGCCTCTTCATCTCCCGCTCTCCTCTCTCTCCTCTCTTTTCTCCTTCGTCTCCACCGAAACCCACGCCTCCGGCCGGTCCTCCGGCCCCCTCCTTCTCCTCCGGCCAGATCTGTGGCCTTCTCCCTCTCGGTCACTCCCTCTCCTTCTCTCTCTCTTTCTCTTTCTTTCTTCTTTGTTTTCGCCGAGACCCTAGCCTCCGGCCGAGCCCTCGGCTTTCTTCTTTTTTTTTTTTTTTTCTTTATTTTCACCGAAACCCTGACTTCCGGCCCACCGAAACCCTCCTCTTCTCCCTTTTTCTTCCCTTGCAGGCGGACGGGGAGACGAGGCTCCCTCCGATCTACCAACCGAGGTGGAGTTTCCCCCCCCGGAGCGCCGGCGGAAGGGAAGGCCAGCCCTTCCTCCCTCCGAAGTAATCCCGGAGAGGGGAAGGGCTCGGAGATGGGTCGGGATCCGGCTATAAACGAGAGCCTCCACCCGCTCCGTCCACGGCAAGGCATGGCCGGAGGGGATGAAGCCTCAAGGTCCGGTGAGTTCTTTTTTTTTTTTTTTTTTCTTTCTTTCTTTCTTTCTTCTTTTCTTTTCTTCGGTCCTTCCTTCCGGCACCACCACCCCTTGCCGGAGAAGAGGTGGTGGTCCGGCCGGGGCTGGCGGCCCTGTGGCCGCCTCTGTTGTCGTCCCGGCCAGATATGGCGGCCTGGGTTGCCCCCCCCGAACCCCAAGGTACCCGCGGCCGAGGCCGCGGTGTCCGGTTCGTCAACAGGCCGAACCCGGTTGGGTTCGGTCCGGATGGTCACGGCCTGTGAGTCCGGCCCGACCCAGGGATTGTGGGTTTTTCTCCCTCTCCTGTGCCGGCCTCCTCCCCTCTATGTCACTGTTGACACAGAGGGGAAGAGCACCCCACAGAGGGGTTTCTCCATGCTTTATAATTTTATTAACAGGGAGTCCATACCTGGTTTTAGTCGGGTGTAGTCGGGCAGTGCTTCCTCCCTGGTAGTCCCCCCTTCTTCAGAGCTTCAGGGCTCCTTGGCCTTAGGCTCCAGGGCTTCGGCTCCCTCTCTCTTTCTCTCGTTCGGTGTTTAGGGGGGTCTGTGATTTGGGGTTGCCGACAGAGGCTTAAATATTTGTTTAGAGGATGAAACCCCCCTCTGAGAGGTCCCATCCTCTCCTTTCCTCCATACTTCGGGACTGGCCGCCGCCCCCCTTGTCTCCGGCGCGCCGGCATCGGCTGCCAGCAGGGAGTGCGGTAACCCCTCCCTGTCGGTCTTATCCCTTCGTTTTTTTTTTTTTATTCCTGATAATAATTATGCTGGCTACAGTGAAATTTGGGCCCAACCCTTAACTGGGCCTATTTCTTATTGGGCCTAGTAGGTTGTGGGCCCAAACATTACACTCTCATTCCTTTTTCTCCTCTTTTTTCTCTCTTCAATGTGAATGCCTCCCATTAGTTTCAACTTCCCTTCCTTCCCCTCTCCCTTCTCTCTTTACGAGAGCTCAATTAGTAGATTGCTTTACGGACGTCAATGTCCTAGTTGTGCTCTTCCTTAATGCTTTTCAGCGACTTAGGCCCTGTTTGGAAAGCTTTTGAAGGGCCAAAAAGCATTTTCTGGTTCTCCAAAAGTACTTTTAGATAAAAAATGATGTTTAGTAAAATTTTCGGAAAGCTGTTTCAGCTTTTGCGGGAAGCTGAAAACAACTTTTGGGAAGAAGCTCTAATTTGGAGCTTTCCGAAATGCTGTTTTCAGCTTTGTCGGGAAGCTATTTTTTGACCAAAATACCCTCATTTAAATCACACTTTTTTCCTCAAAACCCTTATCCCGCCTCTTCCTTTCTCCCTTTCCCTCTCAATCTTCTTCTTCCTTTCTCTCTATTTGTTAGAGTGATAAATAGTCATTAGAAGGATGAAAAATTAATTTACACTAATAATTATAATATTTTATATATTTAATATTGTATTATACTATAAATATAATATTATATTACATTATATCATAATGCATTGATATATTATAAATAATTTAATATTATATTAAATTATTATTCTATAATATATAATGTTATAATACTATATTATGATAATATTATATTACATTATATTAATATTATACTATATCATATATTTATATATTAATATATATTATATTATATTATGCTCTGTTATATAATACTGGTAATGTTCTTTATGATCATTTTGTCACACAAAAGTACTTTCTCAGTTTATTTACCAAACACATGTTAAAGTGCCACAGCACTTTAGAAATGTAGCTATCAAACAGCAAACAGCTTTTTATAAACACTCTGCTTCAAACAGCTCTGCTTCAAACAGCTCTTCTTTTAACAGCTTTACTTCCAAAAGCTCTACTTCCAAAAGCTCTACTTCTAACAGCTCTACTTCCAAAAGCTCTACTACTAACAGCTCCCCCAAACAAGGCCTTAATTTGCGTGCTTATCTATGCACTAATCTTTGGTGAGTCAACCAGCAGCGAAGTAGACTGCAGTCAAAATTTGAATTTTTAAGTTTTAAAATTTGAATGAGGTATATGGTTTGTATGGGAGGTATTTTGAATTTTAAGTTTTGAATCTCAGAGTCTTATCTTAGATGGAAGTAAAAAAAATTTCCAGCTTTTGTGCTCTTCTCTTCTTGTACTCCTTAATTACCTCTTAATGAAATATAGGATGGGTCTCCCTCCCTTTTCATAAAAAAAAAAAAAAAAAAAAAAGGACTCCATATATTCAAATAGAGTTATAATCTATAACCAGAAAAAATAGGTGCAACAAAGAGGAAAAGTTTGATGTGTATATAATTTTAACTATAATAGGATTTGAAGAGTCTTCATCAAAATTTTGCTATCATGAAGATAGTGCTCTTTTCCGTTCATCAATACACAAAAACGTCTTACTTGGTTATTTATGTCTTGTATTTTGACAAGGACCATTGACGCATGTGCAGTACAATGGGGAAGTGAAAGTCAAGAAAGAAGGATAAGAAGAAAGGGACCTTATTAATTCAAGTTCAGGCTGCATCTAATACCTGTCTAAATTTTCTCATAAAAAATGTAAATGTTCCAAACCTTTCTTCTTGTATTGGCCTGCAAAAGAATCATGCTATTTTTTTATGATAGACATTTAAACATACGTAGGCTGAAGCTCCACATAAGCCGAACTCTTGGCTTGGCTTGGCTTGATAGCTCGCTGTGGTTTGGTAATTCACGATTAAGCGCAACAAGAATGTATATTGGGTTAAGTTTGAGCTAGGCTCGAGCTCAGTTTACTCTTATGAAGTTGTTGGATTTGCAAAAAGAATTTTTCCTCGCTGTAATATTTTTATTGAGAAGATGATTTCTAAAAATATAATGGAAAATAGTTTTAGTATATTTGATTGATCATGAGAAAATAATATATTACAGAGTGACTTATGTTTGGTTCAGCCTCTACTTTTTTAGAAAAGTTATATAAAATACCTATTATACTCTTAACAAAGAAAAAATCTTACCTATAGATTTTGATGACTTAAGGGTACTTTTAGAAAAAAAGAGCTCCAATTTTCAACTGGTGGGAAAGTAGCTTTCTTATGTCCTCCATGAATTTTTTTTCTCTACTTTTTGTTACACTTTTTTGTTTCTCTGTTGACCATTTTTTTTTTCATTTTTTTTCCACGAATCAAACAAGTCCTCTATGTTAAGTTTGAACATATATTTTTTTTCTTTTAAAGAAAACTTCTTTATCTTTAGATTTGTTTGGTTTGCGAAAAAAAGAAAAAAAAGTAAGGTCAACGGAAAAAATAAAAAAATATCTCTTATTTAGTTAGAATTTTTCAATAAGAAAGGTGGAAAAGTAACATTTTCATAAAAATAAGATTTTCATATTTTATGAAGAAGAAAAATCTATGAATGGCACGACAAAGTTACTTCCTTACTGGTTGGAAATTGGAATCTTTTTCTTTTAGTAGGACTCTTAAGCCATCAAAATCTATCGGTAAAGATTTTTCCTTTATTAAGAATATAATAGGTATTTTATATAACTTTTTTGGTAAAACATATGCTCAATCAAACATAAGCCATTCTATAATTTGTCATTTTTTTCTGATCAACTAAATATACCAAAACTATTTTTCTAAATATTATATTTTTAAAAATATTTTTTAAAAAATATTTAAAAAAAATTCTGCCAAATAAGTTCTTCAACTCTCGCACGCTCAGGGTGGACTATGACGACATGCTCAGGGGACTTCGAGAGAAAGAAATGAAAATTTATAAATAAAATACCGCTCGAGCAGCATGGTGGAATCAATGCATGGACGGCCTTTAGCTAGGACGTGACATACCTTGTATTTGTGGTACCCATCAGAAGCCACGTCACCGGTGCTCTTGTCTGGCATCTTTCCTGTCATGGTCGTGAACTCGTTATCGATGGTCAACCCTTTTATGGATGTGTGTGTATATGTATGTATGCATGTGTATATATATATATATATATATATATATATATATATATATATATATATATATATATATATATATATATATATATATATATATATATAAAAGTTTAAAATATATTTGTAATTCAGATCCACATCTAATTAAAATCTTAAATCTAATTTTAATATTATAGTAAAAATAGTCCAATATCATATTGCATTAGGATAGAGATCGAGTATTTAACAAATTGTTTTGCCATATTTTTGAATCATTTTTCAAAGTATACTATTTTCAAACACCACATATTGATATAGAAAAAATAATAGTTGTGTCGAGCATTCATGCAATCAGAAGAGTTTAAAAGTATAAACATTAAGTAAAAATATTGGCAAATGAGATGAGCATAAAGTTGGTGGAATAAGATGGGTTAAGATTTTTACTATTCTTTCCGATTCTATAACACTCAATATACTTTTAACCGAATAATTAATATAATACGGGAGAAGTATTTACTTCCTCCATTCTAAAAAAAAAAAAAGTTTTACTATTCTTTACTTGATTTTTGTTTTCTTTTATGACCGACAAGAAAAGTTATAGATAAACATACATGTATGTACGTGTACGTGTATTTTTACATGTGCAAGTACATATATGCATATATTTGTATCTAAGCATATAATTGGTTTGGATTTGGGACAAATCCCAAATCCTATGGAGCAAGACTTTGGGTATAATTTTGAAATACCTAATCAAAAAAATTATTAGATGTATTTTTCATGCCCAAACCCATTGTTTTAGCAGGAGAGAGAGAGAGAGAGAGAGAGAGAAACCCTTTGCCGATAAATTGTTGTTTGCGAACCTGATCGGCCCCAGCAAATCTTAAATCTAAAACATTCTATGATGTACACCTAACGTGAAAACCGATTGCACCGATCTTTCTGTCCTTTTTTCCGGCTAACAACAAATTAATCTGATGGCATAAAACCATGCCCCTCCCATGCATGCACCCAATCCAAGCTGACAGAAATGGACTCACCTTCATGAGTAAACGTATCCCAGATGCAAGGACTCCTTCCATCCTCAGCTGCTGCTCCCTCCACCTACAGTTTAGAACGAAGAACCAGTATATTACTTGTCTCAATCTTGCTCATTATTGCCTCTCTCTCTCTCTCTCTCTCTCTCTCTCTCTCTCTCTCTCTCTCTCTCTGAGGAGCTTAAATCGAGAGAAAACTTAATTACCTGGTAAGCTGAGGTTCCAGCCCCAAAGACAAAGTCCGGTGAGAAGTCATCCCTGCTATATCGTGGTGCAGTTCGGCTCGAATCCACCTCCAGAGATGCAAACAGTAGGAGGAGCAACAAAGGAACGGTGCTCCCCCTCCTCATCCTTTTTCTTCTGTCGTGCCCCCCTTCAGTTGATGCGCAGAAGAGCTGGGCGAGAAAAGGCTATAGAACTCGCTCTTGTATATGGAATTCATGGGCGGCGTGAGATGCCGATTCAGTAGGGCCATGCGGTTGCCGACAACGAAACCCCCCCAGCGACAAGAACGTATGATCGGGCCCCACGCGATTGTGTTTTTTTTTTTTCCTTCTAACACGAACAAAAACACTAGTAAGATGCGTTGTATTCCCGGTGCTCCTTCTATATTGGCCTTGGGAATTATGTCACGTAATGAAGCAAAGTGGATGGTAAAAGATTAATTAGGTTGAGAGAGACTTTTTGGAGTGCTATTTCCCGTAGTTACCATAACATTGCTCATAACCACCACAGGTCATGAAGCGTCCGTCAATTAGAGAGCTGCTCTTATGGGAGTTGGTAGCCAATTTTGTTTTTTTTTTATATATTATTTTTATGGCAGCCAACTTTGTAACTTTGTAAGTGTTAATAATTGCTCTGCTTTTATTTTTGACCGAATGATATAATATAATATTTGTTTTATTAGAATGAAAAAGACGGCGGTAGAGCCCGGCCTTCGGATTGCATTAGGTTTGCTAACTGAACGATAGATTGGTCCAACCATGAACCAACACAAACAGACAAAAAGAGATAACACGAAAAATGGAGCGATATACACGTGTTTTGTGCATGTCGGTTTATAGTTGGACTGGTCCACTAGCTCATCGGTGCTCCTGATCCAACTAAAATTACAATTGAAGGATGCTGAGATAGATGCTATTGGCATGAATCCGACATCTGCTATGGGGGAGCCACGATGGTGAGATACCATAGAATTAGCAACAAAAACAACAAATAATGTGGACCACCACCGTCTTTATGCCTTTTGATAAATCTACCTTAAGAGGGTATTTGGTATGGAGCGATCATCCTAAAATCAAGGATGATGTGGGTAGAAGAGATCGAGTATCCAGGATCACCATATGTGGTTGCATTGCAGTGATTGATCCTATGTGGCATTGATCTTAAAATACCCCTTACTTCTCAAATCACCACCTAACCCAATGATTGAAAACCTATCCCTGAGATCGAGTATCCAGAATCATCCCAAGACAGTGATCTTGGATTGAAATTTGAAGACAAAAAATACTCTTGGGTCTAGAAAAAAATTAGTATATCAATATATCTAATATTTTATATCAATATTACATAAATTATATTATATTGATATACATATTTATGATTTTGATATATACTATATTATAATATATTATCAATCATATTATTCAATCATAATTTTAAATTATAATACAAAAATATTATTGCACTTTATATTTGTATTATGAAATTATTTAATATATTACTTCTATTTTATCTTATTTTCTAATCAAAATAAATATTAATTTTAAAAATAAAATAATATAAGTATAAATAAAAAATAATTTATAATAATAATTAATGTATTTTATATATGCTCAATAATCTTGGATTCGTATGCAATACCAAACGTATTTATGGATATTCGGATATCTTTAGTCGCTAGAATATTGCATGCCAAACATGATGATCTTTGATCATCAAAAATAAAATTATTTTAAAATAAAAATTATTAATAATCTAAAATTATTTTGATGAACTCATTTAGGCCATCGAATGCCTTTAAAATTAAAAGTTGTCCGCCAACCACCGGCGATAGCGGCTCAAATGCGGGTTCCAAGCGAGGTGGGGTCTAGGGAGAACAATCGAGAAGAGGCAACGTATGAAAAATAAAAAGCAAAGCATCTCCTAGAGACAGGATGCGTCGGGTATACTTGGCTAGATCGCAAAGTTCAAAAAAAGAAAACAATCCTGTCTTTAAAAATGTAATAAAAATAACATAAGAAGGTGAGCGGTCCAAGCGGATGTGCACTTAAGTCAAGCGAGCTCATGGAAGCTGACAAGTGACGTGAGGCATGATGATATTGGTATCTAAGTGACGTGATGCATGATGATATTGGTATCTAAGTGACGTGATGCATGATGATATTGGCATTAACTCCTCGGACGCGAGTAGGATAATTAACAGCCCCCTTACTGCTACATGAGTTTTTCACTATTAATTAGCACAATTTTAATAATCATATAATAATCTATATTAGTCCACATTATTCTTTATTAACATAATTCTATATTGTTAGTATTATTTTTTATTAGTATGATTATATATCGGTCTACATTATTTTTTTATCAGCATAATTTTAAAAATTACATAACAACTTATATTGACGAATATTATTTTTTTTATTAGCATTTTTTTATATCAGCTTATATTAATTTTTTTATGAAGTCTGTTCACGATTATATATGATTTTTGAGGTTGTACCAAATATAATAGAATAGAAAAATAAAATTATTTTTTTAATTGTTAAATAAATCAAACTATAAAAGATGGCTTGTGAACTTAATTTTTCCAAATAATTACGTTGTTGCTTTTCCTCGAAATGCACCTGGTTCACGCCAAATGGTGGGTTGCCACTATATTTTCTCTTGCTCGAACTCTGCTGTTGCCTGTTGGATCTAACTGCACCTTTTGAGCCTTGTGATCGCCCTTGAATTGTTGCCTGCTAATAAGACGTCTCTATGTTAATCTGCAAGAAATGTGGATGCGGGTTCTTTCTCCCCGGGACAAAGTATATATACACAGTCTAGAAGTTTGCATGGGGATCGATGACTGCTAAAAAGGAAGAAAAAGATTCAGAATGAGTTCAAGAAGCGCAGCAAAATGATCCATGCGTGCATAAGAAGTTAAGACTGCTATAAATTAATATATACTCAGGGAAATGGCGGGGGAGGAAAGGAGTATGAAACAGTACTCGCTGCTCCCTCTAATAAAAACTTCAATAAAAAATAAAATGGTAGGCAATTATACAATGTAAAAATCTATCCTAGATGCATGCAAGAGGGTTGCAGGCCAACCACCAGCGATAGCGGCTCAAATACGGGTTCCAAGCAAGCAAGGAGAGTCCAAGGAGAACAATCGAGAAGAGGTAACGTCTGAAAAATAAGAAGCAAAGCATCTCCTAGATAGAGACAAGGATGTGTCGGCTATACTTGGCTCGATCACAAAACAATCCTTCCTTTAGAAATGTAGTAAAAATAATATAAGACGGACAGCGGATGTGCCCTCAAGTCAAGCGAGCTCATGGAAGCTGACAAGTGACGTGATGCGTGATAACATTGGTATCTCAGAAAGCGGAGTGCTTTAGCCTATACAATTTATTAAAGAACAAAAAGAATAGAACAAGATACCTTAGGGAAGGCCACGATCGAGTAGGATAAATAGCCTCCTAAATGCTACTAAAATTTTCCATTATTAATATAATTTTAGAGGTTACATGACTATCTATATCAGTTTATATTATTTTTTTATTAATATAATTCTATATCATCAATATTATTTTTTTATTAGTATAATTCTATATTGGTTATTATTTTTTCATCAGCATTTTTTTTAAAATAATTTTAAAAATTACATAATAACTTATATCGACGAATATAATTTTTTTTTGTTAACATGATCTTATATAAAACTATATTATTTTTTTATAAGAATCTGTACACGAGTATATATAACTCCTGAGATATATTGAATGTGATGGAATTCTTTATTCTTTTTTTCTTATTTTTCTATTCTTTTGCAAATACTTTAACATGGTATTAGCGTCACCAATTACCTAATCTACTGCCACCATCTCTTTCGCCTTTGTTGTGGTTATCGTTGCCATGTCTAGAAGCTTCAAATATCCCCATTGTCGATCTATCGATCTCTGTTTTCGGATGAATCAATACTCGAAAATTCTCTATTTTTTGGTGTATCCACTGTAACAACCCAGGACCTCACCCAAAATGGCTAGCTAGAAGGTATTATTTAGGTTCCTTAATCCTCTATAAGTACCCAAGATCTACTCAGCGAATAACTAATGTGGGACTAAATATACGCCCGTACGGTCCTCGCATACTCTCTCTGTTTAAGTACTGACGTTCTCGTCAGGCTAAGAGTTCAAATCCATTCAAATTTAATCACAAATATCACGATTGGTCCATAGTCAGCTCCAATAGAACCATATTACAGTGTCTCCTAGTCTACATAGATTATAGACTAGACCTGCTCTGATATTATTTATAATAATTTAAAATCTCATCCAAAATAGCTGCTCGGAAGGTGTTATTTAATTTTTTTTTATTCTGCACAATTATCCCAGATTTTTTCATGGCAACGGATTGCACATATAGAGGCTGATAGCGGAGTGCGGACTTCACATCGAACTTGCCGCCAACGAACTTTTTCATAAACTATTAGAAAAAGATGACGAGGCGGCGCGTCCCGTGGAGCCGTCCTTTTCTTCTCAAATCCACGGGGACGATCCCTTCGAGGAGGCCTTCGCTGCCGTGGACCGCGGCCGCGCCGGTGAGGAATCCTTACTCTTAGTCCATAGCATCGACAATCTCTGAAAAGTTATGCTGAAGTTTTCCTTTATTTTTTCTTCTTGTCCGAATGGTTCTTCGATTTGTCCTCAGATAGACAGATTAATCAATAATTATATCTTATATTTGTTTGTACCTAGTGCTAAAGGGCGGATGAGATAGTCTCTGGTTGCTTGATATGATGATTTCTTGGATTTGATGTTTGGTATTAATCTTTCACCGACTTAGAGCGAAGTTTGTGTCATAGAAAATACAATTTTGTTATTATTTTGGAGTTACGTTGATGGCAAAATGGACAATGTAAGATGAAAAATTTACTTAATTTTTGTGGAAAAATTCGTGAGCGAAACAGATTAGTCGTTGAAACTGCCTTTTAGGTCAACAGATTTGGCTTTTACTGAATAGGAAGCGCAAGCTGCATCACATATAGCTGAAAAGGTTGCAGTTTGGTGCTTGTTTTGGAACTGGATCGAAGAGGTCGATCAGTTAATCTGCTATCATGATAAACTTATATTGATACATTGGGACGAAGATTCTAGTATGTTACCTTTATTTTGAGCAATATTTGCAAGTCAGCAAGGATGTCAATATATGTCGAATGCAAGCTCTGTCATTGGAAGCTGTTTCTCTTTATTGATTGGGAATTCTCAGGGCTCATGATAACACAAAAAACCTAATTTAATTGTCATCTGGGTATATGGAGTCGATATAATCCAGAATAGGCAGTTACGGTTATCTCGAGTGCTGGATCATCAATGATGGAATGTTTCCATAGTTATATTTGACAATGTTGTGCTCATTCTGTGTTGTTTCCATAGCTAGAATGACTAGGACTAGCATTGTTGGCAAGATTTATTGTTCATGGTTTCTCGTTTATAGTTTTGTCATTTTAAAGAGCAAAAGTTTTGGGTGCTTACGGTACATTTAACATAACGCCAAAAAAATGCATGTTGAAGGATGTTGTGGGACATGGTGCAAGTTAGATGTGTCAACTAGTACATGCCATTTATCATGGTTATAGACCTATTCTTACAACAAAATTATATTTAAAACTAAAAAGGCATTAGTAAAACAAACTAACAGAGAACGTTGTTTTCAGTATGTTCAACTTGTTGTCTGTGCTATGTTGTGATCCAAAGTTATGTATTTCATCAATATTCAATTTCTTATCATCTTTCTGCAATGTCAAGATTTTTTTTCTTTTTGAGTCTTTCCTGGGGTTTAAACTCAAATTAAGGTGCCATGCTTCAGTAGTTAACTATGGTTGAAGTCTTACAATAGAATGTTACAATAGGTTAGCAAATGGCTTAGCTAAGAGATCCAACAGCTTCATATGGTAGATTTCCGATTTATACACTTGGCAATGTGTAGTGATCTTTCAAATACATACAAGAGTGTTAGGTCCCGATAGAATAGTGCTCTGTGCTTACATTTAAATTAAAGGCAGAAAAAGAAAAATAAAGTGAGAAAAGTGCATGATAGATTTATTCTGTTCTCTCTTTAATTTGGGAGTTAAATAGCGATCAGAAAATTATACCATTATCTGAGCATCAATATACCATGCTTTCAGCATGTCAGACAGGTGAGGTTGGTTTCCAAGGATGAAATCCAAAATATTGTATTTGTGTGTGGGGTTTCTTTCCCATCTTTTACAACTATAAGTTCTTATAATTTTCTTAGATTCTGCCAGTTTTTATGCTTTCTCAAATAATTTTTAATGTTTAACAAATCAATCAATAAAAATACTGTAGCTACCAGGAGGGAAAAGTTCATTTTTAACTTGAAGAACTTGTATGTACTTACAATGGAAAAAAATTCTCTCAAGATTATAAGTGGAAAAAATCCACTGATAGCTCAATGCCATGACATGAAAACTAATATAGCTTACTGAAGCAGAACATACAATAGGATCATAAATTTCATTTCCTCAGGCGCCTTATTATTCTCCTTACCTTCGAATGATCAAGCCAGAGTGTGCATCAAATAGCCACTATATGTATTGTTTTCTGTTTTTCACCATTTCCATTCCAACAGAGGATAACCTGAAGAAAACTCATTGTCGAGCATTAGATTTGGCATTGATACCAGTCCATTCTATCTTGAAGACATTCTTCTTCTTGAGGAAGTTGGAGTACCAAAATGCAGATAGCTTCGGTATCCTTTCATGCTTCTCATCCTCAAAATCCACATAGTAGAGTCCAAAGCATGATGTATACCCTGCCAAGAACTCAAATACATCTAAGAATGACCACACAAAATATCCTCTCACATCTGATCCATTCCTGCAGAAAAGAACCAAGTTGTTAAAAGGTGTATGGCACAAACTTTTTTTATTTCTTGGATTTGGTGGCTTGTAGTGTTTTTGACCTACATTACAGCATTACTGACAGCATCTAAT